>NW_027277078.1:0-32021 GCF_030028105.1 Mobula birostris
TTGGGAACAGTGAATTGGACCAGAATTTACACTAATTATCAGACATGTTGGGAACAGTGAATGGGACCAGAATTTACAGTGATTATCAGACGTGTTGGGAACACTGAGTTGGACCATAAGGCTGTGAGACCGGTGAGCAGGATTATAGGCCATTCAGCCCATCTAGTCCACTCTGCCATTCTGTCACCTCTGATTTATTGTCCCTCTCAACTAGGGGGAGAAAAAGATGATGTAAACCGGTGGGTAGGAGACGGGGATGTTGGTGGGTGGGGGGTGACCAAGATAGACAACTGCCACGTGGGTAGAAGACCATCAGACCACAGGATAGGAGCAGAATTCTGCCATTCAGTCCATCGATACTGTTCCACCATTCTGTCATGGCTGATTTATTTTTCCTGTCAAACCCATTCTCCTTGCTTTCCTGGTGTCATGGATTCTTGATTACCCGACTGGCAGACCACAGTACATGTGCTTGCAACACTGTGTGTCCGACAGAGTGATCAAGCAGCACTGGGGCTCCACAGGGGACTGTCTTGTCTCCCTTTCTCTTCACCATTTACACCTCGGACTTCAACTACTGCACAGAGTCTTGTCATCTTCAGAAGTTTTCAGATGACTCTGCCATAGTTGGATGCATCAGCAAGGGAGATGAGGCTGAGTACAGGGCTACAGTAGGAAACTTTGTCACATGGTGTGAGCAGAATTATCTGCAGCTTAATGTGAAAAAGACTAAGGAGCTGGTGGTAGACCTGAGGAGAGCTAAGGTACCGGTGACCCCTGTTTCCATCCAGGGGTCAGTGTGGACATGGTGGAAGATTACAAATACCTGGGGATACGAATTGACAATAAACTGGACTGGTCAAAGAACACTGAGGCTGTCTACAAGAAGGGTCAAGAGCCGTCTCTATTTCCTGAGGAGACTGAGGTCCTTTAATATCTGCTGGACGATGCTGAGGATGTTCTACGAGTCTGTGGTGGCCAGTGCTATCATGTTTGCTGTTGTGTGTTGGGGCAGCAGGCTGAGGGTAGCAGACACCAACAGAATCAACAAACTCATTCGTAAGGCCAGTGATGTTGTGGGGATGGAACTAGGACTCTCTCACGGGCGGGTGTCTGAAAAGAGGATGCTGTCCAAGTTGCATGCCATCTTGGACAATGTCTCCGATCCACTACATAATGTACTGGGTGGGCACAGGAGTACACTCAGCCAGAGACTCATTCCACCGAGATGCAACACAGAGCGTCATAGAAAGTCATTCCTGCCTGTGGCCATCAAACTTTACAACTTCTCCCTTGGAGGGTCAGACACCCTGAGCCAATAGGCTGGTCCTGGACTTATCTCATAATTTACTGGCATAATTTACATATTACTATTTAACTATTTATGGTTTTATTACTATTTATTATTTATGGTGCAACTGTAACGAAAACCAATTTTCCCCTGGGATCAATAAAGCATGACTATGACTATGACTGAGTTCTCCCCGTCAGCTAAGGCAGCCTTACCAGCCAAGAACCTGGCAAACTCCACTTTCGCCATACTCTGCTATTTGCTGTGCATTGTCTTGCATGTGGGGATGTTGAAGTTTGTTCCTGTTTCCCGTCACGTCAGTCCGTTCACTGGATAATACCCAGACACACACACACACACCATCATGAACTTATTTACTTCGAACGACCACTTCACTCCAGTCTTTGTTTTCCTCGCTGCTTGAGTGGTCTGGACTGCTCTGGTGCGAAACGCCGGGCAGCTTCCGACGTTGATGGGCGAGTCGGGAGTGCTGTCTGTACCTGTATCTTTTTCCGGCTTCCCGGGGCCTGCGGTTCGCTTGCTGCTGATCCCAGGCAACAGCTTGTTTTGTGTTTGTGTGTGTGTGTGTGTGTCTGTCTGTCTGTCTGTGTGTGTGCGCGCGCGTGCGCGCTGATCCCGCAAGCACACAGCAGCTGCGTGAAACTGAAACTCCTCCGACCGAGGAGTCGGGCGGAAGGTGTGAACATGGCCTCCAGCAAGCAGTTCACGCGTTTTGACCGACTTGGTCACCTGCCCCGTCTGCCATGACCTGCTCGCCGCTCCGGTCACACTGGGCTGCGGCCACAACTTCTGCTGCTCCTGCATCACGCAGCGCTGGGAAAGGGAGGCGAGGAAATGCTGCCCGGAGTGCGGGGGAGGAGTTCGCGGCACAGAGCCTCCGGGTCAACCGGGCCTTGGCGGGCTTGCCGAGGTGGTTCAAAACATCACCCTGAAGCCCGGAGAGGAAGAGCGGCCCTTCCGCTGCGAGGAGCACCAGGAGGAACCGAAACTCTTCTGTGAAACCGACAGTAAGCTGATCTGCTATTCTTGCGTGGCGGGCGCGGGAACACAGGGAGCACCGCTTCCTGCCCATTGAAGAGGGCCGTGGACGCCTACAAGGTGAGAGGAAGCGGAGTGCGAACAACAGGCAGAAAACGCTGGGGGAACCAGCGTCTGCCGAGGGGAATAGACTGCCAACGTTTCGGGACGGGAAAGGGAGGGGGCAGGAGCTAGAAGAATTGGGGAGGAGGGGGGCAGAAACGTTTGATGGGTTTGGATCTACTCTCGCTGGAGTTTAGAATAGATAGATAGATATACTTTATTGATCCCGAGGGAAATTGGGTTTTGTTACAGCCGCACCAACCAAGAATAGAGTGTAAATACAGCAATACAAAAACCACAAACAATCAAACAACAAAATACAAACTAAGCCAGATGGAAAAATAAGTCCAGGACCAGTCTATTGGCTCAGGGTGTCTGACCCTCCGCGGGAGGAGCTGCAAGTTCGGTGGCCACAGGCAGGAACGACCTCCCGTGCCGCCCTGTGTTGTATCTCGGTGGATACAACAGGAGAATGAGGTGGGAGACCTCATTGAAACTTGCCGAATATTGAGAGGCCGAGATATAGTGGATGTGGAGGGGGTGTTTTCAGTATCTAGTACAGCCTTCGAAGAGAGGGGGACGGATTTTCTCTAGCCAGAAGATAAACGAATCGGTGAAATTTGTTGCCATAGACGGCTGTGGAGGCCAAGTCATTCACTGGGTAGATTTAAAGCGGAGGTTGATAGGTTCTTAATTAGCCTGGGTGTCAGTGGTTATGGGGAGAAGGCAGGAGAATGGGGTTGAGAGGGTTAATTAATCAGCCATGGCAATGGCAGAGCAGACTCTATGGGCCGAATGGCCTAATTAAGCTCATGTCTTGTGGGGGCGAACAAGCTGGTGGGAAGGAGGGGAGGGGATGAATGGAGGAGCTGGGAGGTGAGAGGTGGAGGAGGGAAAGGGCTGGAGAAGGAATCTGATAGGAGAGGAGAGTGGATCATGGGAGAAGGAGAGGAAGGGGGGCAGGCAAGGAAAATGGAAGGAGGGAGGGGGAACAGAATGGGGAATGGAAGAAAAGAGTGAAGGCAGGAGGGGCAGAAACTACCCCCCCTCCCCCCCACCGTGTTTCGTGTGGCTTGCTCAAGATTTCCAGCATCTGCACAATTTCTCATGTTTACGTATCAGCACTTGAACAATTGTTGAAGATTTTCATCCATTCTTCTAAATCCTAATCGCAGGGACAAGTGAAATCTGCCCTGGACTCCCTGGCACAGACCAAGTCAGAGATCCTGAGGAAGGAACAGCAGCAGAGGAGGGGATATTGCCCGAGTCAGGGTGAGTTTTTTTTTTCTTTCTTTCTTTTTTTTTCTCTGTCTCTGTCTCTGTCTCTGTCTCTCTCTCTCTCTCTCTCTCTCTCTCTCTCTCTCTTTTTTCCTTTCTCCCCCCCCCCCCCCACTGACTTTCCAAAATTTCTGTTCCTTTTGCTCCCTTCATCATTGTTTCAACCTCCTGGGAGTGTACATCTGACACAAGCCCTCATGGCCCCAGAACACACCCTACACACAATCAGGAAAGATCACCAATGGCCCTGCTTGCTGAGGACACAGGAGAGAACTGGGCTTGGCATATCCATTCTACAGATGCAGAGTAGAGAACACCCTGACGAGCTGCATCACTGCTCGGAACGGAACCTGCACTGTGGCAGACAGGGAGGCTCTATAACAGGTAGTCAAAAACTGCCCAACGCCTCACCGGCACCAGCCTACCCACCTTCAAGCTCATAGATAGAGCAAGGCTGGAAAAGGGCCAGTATCACCATGAAGGATCCCACCCACCCTGCTCTTGGACCGTTTGCCCCACTCCCATCAGGGAGGAGGCTACATAGCGTCCATGCCAGGACCACCAGACTCAAAAACAGTTACTTTCCCCAAGCAGTAAGGCTGATCAACACCTCCACCCACTAACTCCACCTCTCCACACCCTCATGTAAGGATCCAGCCTGAACACTGGGGTCGAAGGGCCTCTGCTGGTAGCTCTGGATCACGACAGTCTTTAATTTCTGTTTTCTTTCACCTGGACATGTGGGTTCTAGCCCAGCTGCTTTCCTTTTTGGACTTCATCCGATTACCTGCTTGTCTTCTCATTTGCGCCCAGCTGTTTCTAATTTTCACTCATTACCCGTGTTCGACCCAGTTCTGACCTGTGTCGTTCTAGCCTGTCATTGTGACTTCTGCTAACCGATTTTGCCTGATTTTGTGTTTTGGATTTTGCCCGTTCTTGGACCTTGATTTTTGCCGGTGCGCTTCGGACTGTCTGCCCCCGCCTGACTGCTTTTCCTGGGTAAGACCTCTGCCTGCAATTTCGGATTCGTGCCTGCCTTCTGTTTTTGAAAGACTGTTGCCTTTGTGCTCCCTAATAAATCCTGGTGAAAAAGTATTCATTGGTCTGCACTTGAGTCCCACCGAAACCCGACACACCAGCCACCCACTGCTTTATCATTGCCTGTCAGTCACCTCGTGTACCAATGCTACTGGGACCCACTGTCACTTTATGGACATATAATCAATCTATGTATTTAAGCCACCTTATGTATTTATATTGTTTGTGTTCTTTAGATGGTGTACTTTATCTTAGTGTGTTTTTTTTGTGCTGCATTGGATCCGGGATAACATTCTCCCTGATACTTGTGTACTGGAAATGGCGTTGAGCAATCTGGAATTCTGAATCTTCGTCACTGGGTGTTTGGTGTTTCTTTTGGCAGGATAATTTACGCAGACTGCAGACCCACGTTGCATCTGAGTTCACTAAAATGCACCAAATCCTCACCGAGAAAGAAGGGCTTTTAATCAGAGATCTGAGTGCGGATGGTGAGAGGGTTCTAAACGCAATGGAGGAAAATCTACGACACATTCAAGATCAATTACGTTCTGTTGAGAACAAGTTCTCCACCCTGCAGAAACACTTGGAGCAAGACGATAGTCTGATCTTCCTGAAGGTGAGCCTCAAATCGCTGCTCTGGGGATGCCCACATAGTCAGATGACAACCGTTCATTTCCTTGAACTGAATGCTGCACTTGAAGAAGAAAAGCACATTTGATTTAAAGACCGTGAGACACAGGAGCACGATTAGGGTATCTGGCCCATCGAGTCTGCTCTACCATTCTATCACGGCTGATTTATTATCCCTTTCAACCCCACTCTCCTGTCTTGTCCCCGTAACATTTGACGCCCTGACTAACCAAGAACCTAAAAAGACCATGAAGTTAATCTTTAATGTCAGTTATTGCGTTCAATCTCCTGAGAATGTTTACAGTAAGTTTGAAAGTCCACAGCAGGCAATCTTAATTACTGCTGATAAGAAATTCACCAAACCTCTTGGTGGGGTGGGGATCATTAATAAATCCAATGCCCAATGTCCGTACCGATTTCCTTCTGGAATTTGTCAGTGAGGCCTCCACTTGAACTGTATTCCCGCATTTACCGACTTCCGCTGAGAAAACATCACACTCAGCAAAATGGGTTCTGCCCTGTTCCATTGCCTGTGTGTAGGTTGGTGTTGTGTGTGTGTGAGAGAGTGTGCATGTGTGAGTGAGCGTGTGTGTTTGCCTGTGTGTGTGTGAGAGAGAGAGAAAGTGTGCATGTGTGAGTGAGCGTGTGTGTTTGCCCGTGTGTGTGTGTGTGTGTGTGTGTGAGAGAGAGAGTGTGTATGTGTGAGTGAGCGTGTGTGTTTGCCCGTGTGTGTGTGTGTGTGTGTGTGTGTGTGTGTGTGAGAGAGAGTGTGTATGTGTGAGTGAGCGTGTGTGTTTGCCTGTGTGTGTGTGAGAGAGAGAGAAAGTGTGTACGTGTGAGTGAGCGTGTGTGTTTGCCCGTGTGTGTGTGTGTGTGTGAGAGAGAGAGTGTGTATGTGTGAGTGAGCGTGTGTGTTTGCCCGTGTGTGTGTGTGTGTGAGAGAGAATGTGTATGTGTGAGTGAGCGTGTGTGTTTGCCCGTGTGTGTGTGTGTGTGAGAGAGAGAGTGTGTATGTGTGAGTGAGCGTGTGTGTTTGCCCGTGTGTGTGTGTGTGTGTGTGTGTGAGAGAAAGTGTGTACGTGTGAGTGAGCGTGTGTGTTTGCCCGTGTGTGTGTGTGTGTGTGTGTGTGTGTGAGAGAGAGTGTGTATGTGTGAGTGAGCGTGTGTGTTTGCCTGTGTGTGTGTGTGTGTGTGTGAGAGAGAGAGAGTGTGTATGTGTGAGTGAGCGTGTGTTTGCCCGTGTGTGTGTGTGAGAGAGAGAGAGTGTGTATGTGTGAGTGAGCGTGTGTGTTTGCCCGTGTGTGTGTGTGAGAGAGAGAGAGAGTGTGTATGTGTGAGTGAGCGTGTGTGTTTGCCCGTGTGTGTGTGTGAGAGAGAGAGAGAGTGTGTATGTGTGAGTGAGTGTGTGTGTGGTCTTTGTGTCTGTCTGTTTGTGAAAGAGCACAGAGGCAGATAATGGAAGGAGGGAGAGAGGGGTGATAAAGGCTTTCCTGAGAAGAGTGATGTTCTAATACTCTCATATACAACAGAATTTAAGGCAGGAATGAGATTCTGTAGATGCGGAAAATCTTGAAGAACGAAGAACTCAAAAAGAAAATACTGGAGGAACTCAGCAGGTCAGGCTCCATCGATGTAAATGAATAAACAATCGGTGTTCGGGCCGAGACCCTTTGTCAGAACGGGGGCAGAAGCCAGAATAAGAAGGTGGGGGGAGGGAAAGAAGGACAAGACGACAGGTGATAGGGTGAGACCAGACGAGTGGGTGGGTGGGTGAGGGGCTTTAGGTGGCTGGGAGGTGATGGGGGAAGAGGTAAGGGGGCTGAAGAGTAATAAATCTGGTGGGAGAGGACAGTGGGCCATGAAGAAAAGGAAGAAGCACCAGTGGACAGGTGAGGAGAGGCACCAGTGGACAGGTGAGGAGAGGCACCAGTGGACAGGTGAGGGGATGCACGAGTGGACAGGTGAGGGGATGCACGAGTGGACAGGTGAGGAGAGGCACGAGTGGACAGGTGAGGAGAGGCACCAGTGGACAGGTGAGGGGATGCACGAGTGGACAGGTGAGGGGATGCACGAGTGGACAGGTGAGGAGAGGCACGAGTGGACAGGTGAGGAGAGGCACGAGTGGACAGGTGAGGGGATGCACCAGTGGACAGGTGAGGGGATGCACCAGTGGACAGGTGAGGAGAGGCACCAGTGGACAGGTGAGGAGAGGCACCAGTGGACAGGTGAGGAGATGCATCAGTGGACAGGTAAGGGGAGCACCAGTGGACAGGTGAGGAGAGGCACCAGTGGACAGGTGAGGGGATGCACGAGTGGACAGGTGAGGAGAGGCACAAGTGGACAGGTGAGGAGAGGCACGAGTGGACAGGTGAGGGGATGCGCCAGTGGACAGGTGAGGGGATGCGCCAGTGGACAGGTGAGGGGATGCATCAGTAGACAGGTAAGGGGAGCACCAGTGGACAGGTGAGGCGAAGGGAAGGGAGTTCGAGGGAATTGGAATGGGGAATGGAAAAAGGCAGAAGGGGAGGGTGAAAAGGTTGGAGAATTGGATATTCAGGCCATCAAGTTGGAGGCAGAATGTCGTGTTGCTCTCCCAGCCTGAGTTTGGCCACAGCATGGACCAACATATCACGATGAAAATGTGAAGTCGAATTTAAGTGGGTGGCCACCAGGAGAATTTAAAGTTTCCGCAGTACGTGATGAGAAAGGTAGGGACGACTGTGGTCTGTCTGATGGGATGAGACAGTACAACAGTTTGGCATGGTTCTGGGCTGTAGTGCTCTATGACTCCATCACAATGGAGTCAATTCCACACCGCTGCTCCCTCGCCACTCGCTCACCCTGGAAATGATGCGACTTCAACCAGGGACCCAGCTTGACCTGGTTACAATTGAATCAGTATCCAGCCTCTCCTGTCGGCACAACTCTTAACAGTAAACTTCATTTTCCCATCATTGAGTCAAAACCATCAAATTTGTGTCCCCTGATTCACATACTTGCAACTGATTTAGACCTTTACACAAAGCGGCAGAATCGGGCCATTTAGCCCATCTAGACTGCTCCACCATTCTATCATGGCTGATTTATTATCCTTCTCAACCCCATTCTCCTGCCTTCCCTCCGTAACCTTTGACGCCCTGACTAATCAACCTCCGCTTTCAATATACCCAGTGATGACCTCCGCAGCCGTCTGTGGTAATATCAGGAAATAGAAGACTTTACTGGGGCAATGGTATGAATATCAGGAAATCACAGATTCACCAGCTTCTGGCTAAATAAATTCCTCCTCATTTCTGCTCTAAATGGACATCCCTCTATTCTGATGCTATGCTCTCTGGTCCTAGACTCCCTCATCATTGGAAACATCCTCTCCACAATCACTTTATCTAGGGCTTTCAATATTTGTTAGCTTTCAATGAGATCTAATCTAATCTAATCTAATCCCCCGCCTTCATTTTTCTAAACTCCAGCGAGTACAGGACCAGAGCCACCAAACGCTCCTCATATGTTAATCTTTTCATTCTTGGGCCCTCGATGAAGAGTCTAGCCTGAAATGTTGACTCTTTAATCCTCTCCATAGATGCTGCCTGACTTGCTGAGTTCCTCCAGCATTTTGTGTGTGTATTTTGCTCTGGATTTCCAGCATCTGCAGAATCCCTTGTGTTTATAGTTTTTTTTATACCCTGGTATTTAATTTCATCAGGCATTTCCCCACAGTGTCCTCTTGAAGGCTGCAAACGTCCTCCACACTCTCCAGTACGTAAGGCAGCTGCAGAGGGATGTTAATGGTGCCTTCTGACCCTTGACCCTCGTCTCTGACACGACAGTATCAGCAACAGTCCAAGCCCTTCTCCCACCATGTGCCGCCACCAGTCAGATGTCACACAGGAAGCTTCTAATGTTTCAGGAAAATTCTCCAGTACAGAGGCTCAGCTGATGGCAAATCATCTGTTTTATTGTTATAGTAGTGTAGACTCTAGCACAGTGCTACTGCAGTGGCGGCGATCGGCATTCATTCCCGCCTGTGTCTGTAAGGAGTCTGCACGTTCTCCATGTGACCGAGTGGATTTCCTCCGGTTGCTCTGGTTTCCTCCCACATTCCAATGGCGCATGCTGTACTGGCGCCAGGGTCGTGGCGACACTTGTGTCCTGTCCCCAGCAAATCCTCGAATTGTGTTGTTCATCACTGCAAATGACATTCTTCACTGCAAATCCCGCTGTTTACATCATCGTGTTTACAAATCCCGCTGTTTACATCATCGTGTTTACAAATCCTGCTGCTTACATCATCGTGTTTACAAATCCTGCTGTTTACATCTACGTGTTTACAAATCCTGCTGTTTACATCGTGTTTACAAATCCCGCTGTTTACATCCACGTGTTTACAAATCCCGCTGTTTACATCCACGTGTTTACAAATCCCGCTGTTTACATCATCGTGTTTACAAATCCTGCTGTTTACATCATCGTGTTTACAAATCCTGCTCTTTACATCATCGTGTTTACAAATCCTGCTGTTTACATCCACGTGTTTACAAATCCCGCTGTTTACATCCACGTGTTTACAAATCCCGCTGTTTACATCATCGTGTTTACAAATCCCGCTGCTTACATCCACGTGTTTACAAATCCCGCTGTTTACATCCACGTGTTTACAAATCCCGCTGTTTACATCCACGTGTTTACAAATCCCGCTGTTTACATCATCGTGTTTACAAATCCTGCTGTTTACATCCACGTGTTTACAAATCCTGCTGTTTACATCTACGTGTTTACAAATCCTGCTGTTTACATCATCGTGTTTACAAATCCTGCTGTTTACATCCACGTGTTTACAAATCCTGCTCTTTACATCATCGTGTTTACAAATCCCGCTCTTTACATCCACGTGTTTACAAATCCCGCTCTTTACATCCACGTGTTTACAAATCCCGCTGCTTACATCCACGTGTTTACAAATCCCGCTGTTTACATCCACGTGTTTACAAATCCCGCTGTTTACATCCACGTGTTTACAAATCCTGCTGTTTACATCATCATGTTTACAAATCCCGCTGTTTACATCCACGTGTTTACAAATCCCGCTGTTTACATCCACGTGTTTACAAATCCCGCTGCTTACATCCACGTGTTTACAAATCCCGCTGTTTACATCCACGTGTTTACAAATCCCGCTGTTTACATCTACGTGTTTACAAATCCCGCTGTTTACATCATCGTGTTTACAAATCCCGCTGTTTACATCATCGTGTTTACAAATCCCGCTGTTTACATCCACGTGTTTACAAATCCCGCTGTTTACATCCACGTGTTTACAAATCCTGCTGCTTACATCCACGTGTTTACAAATCCTGCTCTTTACATCCACGTGTTTACAAATCCTGCTGTTTACATCTACGTGTTTACAAATCCTGCTGTTTACATCATCGTGTTTACAAATCCTGCTGTTTACATCATTGTGTTTACAAATCCCGCTGTTTACATCCACGTGTTTACAAATCCTGCTGCTTACATCCACGTGTTTACAAATCCTGCTGCTTACATCCACGTGTTTACAAATCCTGCTGTTTACATCCACGTGTTTACAAATCCTGCTGCTTACATCTACGTGTTTACAAATCCTGCTGCTTACATCTACGTGTTTACAAATCCTGCTGCTTACATCCACGTCTTTACAAATCCTGCTGTTTACATCCACGTCTTTACAAATCCTGCTGTTTACATCGTGTTTACAAATCCTGCTGCTTACATCCAGGTGTTTACAAATCCTGCTGCTTACATCCACGTGTTTACAAATCCTGCTGCTTACATCTACGTCTTTACAAATCCTGCTGCTTACACGTACGTCTTTACAAATCCTGATGCTTACACGTACGTGTTTACAAATCCTGATGCTTACACGTACGTGTTTACAAATCCTGATGTTTACACGTACGTGTTTACAAATCCTGATGTTTACACGTACATGTTTATAAATCCTGATGTTCATACGTATGTTTACAAATCCTGATGTTTACATGTATGTGTGACAAATAAAGCTAATCCTCTTTAATCTTAATTGCAGGAGGAAGTTAGTTGGAAGAACAGGTAGGACACGCTCTGTGTTTAGAAAATGTTTGGAAACGGTCCGCGGTAAGCACCTCAACTCGATGTTTTACCTCAGCTACTGGATATTTACAGATGCTGTGATGCTGATCACTCGGTGTCTGTTGTTCAGAGCGGACTGTCTCTAGAAAAGTTCTGCGGCCCTCTGCAGTATATCGTGTGGAGAGAAATGATTGACGCCATTAACCCCGGTAAGAATCGTCTGTTCCAGTTGTTGAAATTGACCCTGGTAACCCCAGTGAAGTCTTCTTTTTCCTGATATTCACATCATTACCCCGGTAAAAGAGTTAAATTTCCTGAGATTGACACAATTAACCCAGTAAAATAATTTATTCTATTTCTTGATATTCACACCATTACCCCAGTAAAAGAGTTAAATTTCCTAAGATTGACACAATTAACCCGGTAAAATAATTTATTCTATTTCCTGATAGTCACACCATTACCCCAGTAAAAAGGTTGTCTTTCCCAAGATTGACACAATTAACCCGGTATCTCTAAATAGAAAGATAGGTGGATAGATAGGCAGACAGATAACTAGGTAGATACAGTACTGTGCAAAACTCTCAGGCATCTATAAAAATACAAATATGCAGTAGCTCTGCTGCCCAAGACTTTTACACAGTAATTTATCTGTCTATGTGAGTTTGTAGATCTGGCGGGAGCAAAAGATGTTGGGAATGGCGAGGGTGGAGCGCTGCAGGAGGGGTGCGGGACAGGTGGCAGAGAAGGAGTGCCAGGGTTTGGAGGTGGTGTGGGTACAGACACACCCAGCCCTGAGACACCGGGCAAGGTCATCTGATGCCAAACAATTGGTTTATTGATCATCACAGAATGTCTTTCTGGTACTTCCCACTCCCTCCCCTCTCCCTTCCCCTTTTCCCAACCACGTTTCCCCTCTCCCTGATCCCTTCCCACTTTCAGTCCACCATAGAGACCAATATCAGAATCAGATTTATCATCACTCACACATGTCATGAAATTTGCTTTTTTTTTGTGGCAGCAGAACAGTGCAATACATAAAATTACCACAGTACTGTGCAAATGTCTTTGGCACCCTAGCGATATATATGTGCCTAAACCTTTGCACAGTACTGTAGATGGATAGATAGGCAGATAGATAGACAGACAGACGGACAGATAGACAGATGGATAGATAGATAGACAGACATACTGTGTACATACATCTATTGATGCTTCTGGACACATCTTCAGAGATGTTCCTGGAATCATCGGGTGTTTCGGGTCTTACAACATCATACAACCTCAGACCCCAGCTTGTGTCCAGATGGCTAGCTACTTATGACTCCATGGCTCCCCTCGTTTGAACCACAGCCATCTTGAGGCCCTCTCTGCCGCATCGGTGGTACTGCGGATGGCTCTCCTCTTCCTCTCTCCCTCAATGCCCAGAATGCTGAAGGCTCTAACTAAAGAACGGGCTGCAAATCCCCTACAACCAACCTCCACTGGGAGACACCTCGCTCTCCATCCAGCCTGCTGACAGTTGCTGACCAGTTCTGTGTACTTGGAGAGCTTCCTTTCAAAGGCCTCCTCGAAGCGATCTTCCCATGGGACTGTCAGCTCCAGCAGCACCACTTGCTTAGTGATTTAAATACTCATTAAAGTATCAGACTCACATCCTTTTGCATTAACTGCGACAAACTACTGGCCCACGTTTGAGTAAATCACAGATGAATGCTCGATCCCTGACTGTGCAATGTTCCTCTCCCCCAGCTCCAGCCTCTCTGACTGTCGATCCGAACACGGCGAACCCCTGGCTCATTGTGTCTGAGAACCGGACCAGTTTAAGGCTCGGAGCGAAAAGGCAGCGGGTCCCAGACAACCCGGAGCGGTTCGATCCCTGTCCGTGTGCGCTGGGATCGGAGGGTTTCAGGTCAGGGAGGCACTACTGGGAGGTGGAAGTGGGAGGGAAGACTGAGTGGGAGATTGGGGTGGCCCGAGAGACCGTGGAGAGAAAAGGGGAGTTCACTCTGAGCCCCGAGAATGGACACTGGACCATAGGGCTGGAACCCGAAGGAGACTTGGTTGCCTTTACCTCGCCCTCTGAGACATCCCTCTCCCGGAGAGAGAAACTCCGGAAAATCGGTGTGTTCCTGGACTACGAGGGTGGCCAGATATCGTTTTACAACGCGGACGACATGTCCCATCTCTACACCTTCTCCCAAACGTTCACTGGGAGACTCTTCCCTATCTTCAATCCGGGACTGAATGACGATGGGAAAAACTCATCCCCGCTGATAGTCTGCGGGGGTTCGGGCCACCAATGAGTCCGTCCTGTACTTACACGCTGCCCTCTTACTGCCGCTGGGCAGAAGCGGGCCACACTAGAATCAGCACCCAGCACGCCGCCCTATAGCGTAAGCCAGTGGGAGCTGCAAATAATACTTAGTTTATTCATAGAACACTCTTCATACAGGTGATGTAGCTATTTACAATGGGATAAAAGGTACACATAAGAAAATAAAGTATGAGTGTGCTAAATTCAAAGAGGTAATGTCGGAACTGTTTAACAAAGGTTTAAAGCCGTCTCTTCATTATCCTGCTCATCTTAGAATCACTCTGCAAGATGGTTCTAAAGAATGGTTTCGCTCGAGTGAAGAAGCCCAGGATTTCTTAAAAACAATGGATTGACTGTTTAGTATCTTGCTATATGAATAATTGCTTCTCTTACTTTTGGTAAACCTTTGCAGCTAAACTTCCTTGTGATTTAAATGCATTAATTAGAGAATAAGATTTTAATGAGTTAATACCGAGTGTGATTATATGTTATGAATTTTGATGTTTTTTATTATTTTATACACTTTTCTCGAGGTTTTTTTTAAAATCAATATGACTTAGTTTGGGTATTTTTGTTCTATTGTTTTGAAACTGTAATAAGTAATCTATTTGTGTTCTTGTTATGAGGGTTAAGTTGTTTTTTGGCCATATATTTAGTCTAGCTTGGAATACAGTTGACCTTGGAATTAATTAGGAGTCAAATTCAGCAGGTTGTTTTGGGAGGGTGATGTCATTATGTGTAGCTGCCACCCTTCTTTTGGCTGGCCTTCTGACTTTGGGAGGGGGGAGGGGGGTGTCTCTTTCTGGGAGCTGTCTTGAGATGTTAGTCGAATCTGTTGCTTGGTTACCCTATTTCAAGGCTTATTGTTTGGTTTTAATGTTCATTTTACTCGCCTTTTCAGTAGATAGAAAGGACTACATTTTCACTCCTTTTCCAGGCTAAGTCTAGGGGAGTTTGGATTTTTATGGATAATACAGTTCCCTTTGTAGGGGATTTGCAGCCCATTCTTTAGTTAGAAAGTAGTGTCTGATACTAATGGGCGTTTTGTCATGGTGTCAGGAAAATTAGATAATAAATTAATGGCATTTCCCAATCTGTATGCTCTGAATACAGATGATCTAGGATTTTTTGAGCATTTTTTTTTGCTTCTCCCAGATTTGAGCCTTTACTTATTAGTGATGGGGGAGATTTTAATTGCTGGTTAGATCCATTTTTAGATAGGTCATCCCTTAAAACAGCGACAACTAATAAATCAGCTTTGTTTATTCAATCTTGTTTAATGAAATGCGCTATTGATGTATGGAGTTTCTTACATTCTCTAGATAGGGAGTATTCATTTTTTTCTCATGTCCATCATACGTATTCCAGGATTGATTACCTGATTATTGATAGTCAAATAATTCCTTTAGTTCAATCCTGTGAATATAAAGAAATTGCTGTTTCAGATCATGCTCCGGTACTTTTATCTTTAAATCTCCCTGGTCTTTCTCAAATAAACAGATCTTGGCATTTTAATTTAACTTTGTTATCTGATAAAGATTTCTTAAAATTTCTGGAGAGACAAATTATTCTTTTTTTGAAGAGACTTCTAGTCTTATTAGATGGGATGCCTCTAAGGCTTTTATTAGAGGTCAAATTATTTCCTATACTGCAAGTGTCAAGAAAAAAGCTAATAAAGAGAGAATTGAGTTAGCTAATCAGTTGAAACAATTAGACCAAAAATATGCCTTGGCTCCATATCTTGATTTATATAAAAGGCGTGTTCCTCTTTTTATCCAATTGAAAGTCAACTTTTAAAAGATAGAAGTCAATTTTATATCCACGGAGGCGAAACAGGTAAATTATTGGCTAACAACAGGAATTCTGCAGATGCTGGAAATTCAAGCAACACACATCAAAGTTGCTGGTGAACGCAGCAGGCCAGGCAGCATCTCTAGGAAGAGGTGCAGTCGACGTTTCAGGCCAAGACCCTTCGTCAGGACTAACTGAAGGAAGAGTGAGTAAGGGATTTGAAATTTGGAGGGAGAGGGGGAGATCCAAAAAAAATTATTGGCTAACTAATTAAAAACCTTTATAGCTAAATGGCAAATTAAAGAAATTTGTAAAGTCAATGGTGATAGGACAGCTGACTGTTTAGAAATAAACAATATTTTTAAAGAATTTTATTCTAAGCTTTATAGTTCTGACTCTCCCAAAGATAACACTGTAATGAATAATTTTTAGATCAATTAAACATTCCTGCACGTTCTGTTGATAACCAAAAACAGTTGGATCAACCTATTTTGTATGAGGAAATTGCCAAGGCTGTACGTTCCCTGCACTCGGGATGGATTTTCTGCGGAATTTTATAAGGCTTTTTCCTTACTGCTTATACCTCATTTATGTGCAGTTTTTTCAGACTCCTTTAAGTTGGGCAGGTTGCCACAATCTTTTTATGAAGCTTCTATTTCACTTATTCTTAAAAAGAATAAGAACCCAACCGAATGCTCTTCATACAGACCAATCTCTTACCTAATGTTGATACTAAAATCCTATCTAAAGTTCTGGCCCGTAGAATTGGAAATATTTTACCAGCTATCATTTCTGATGATCAGACAGGATTTATTAAAAATCGATATTCCCACTTTAATATTCATCATTTATTAAACATCATTTATTCCCCTTCTAAGGAGATATTGGAATGTGTGATTTCTTTGGATGCTGAGAAGGCTGTTGATCGAGTTGAATGGAATTATTTATATAAAACTTTAGAAAAATTTAATTTTGGGCCCAATTTTATTCAATGGATTAAATTACTTTATCTATCTCCTGCTAGGGTCCTTACTAATTTTCAGTATTCCAAACCTTTTAAACTTCAACGTGGAACTGGACAAGGTTGTTCCTTGAGTCCTTTGCTCTTTGACTTGGCTTTAGAACCCTTAGCCATTGCTTTTCGAGAATCTAATGATATTACTGGTGTTCTAAGGAGAGGGATTTTTCATAAAGTTTCGCTTTATGCTGATGACCTATTGCTTTTTATTTCTAATGTTGAGACTTCACTACCTCCTGTGCTTTCTCTACTTTCTTGTTTTAGCCAGTTTTCAGGATACAAACTGAATTTACATGAGAGTGAACTTTTTCCTCTGAATAATTTGTTATTAATACTAACCTTCCTTTTAAAATTGTAAGAAATCAATTTACCTATTTGGGTGTAACAATCACCAAGAATTATAAATACCTATTTAATGAAAATGTTCTTACCTTACTGAATTTTGTAAAGAGAACACTATCAAACTGGTCGCCTTTTTCATTATCCTTGATTGGCCAAATTAACTCCATTAAAATGAATATTTTACCTAAATTTATATACCTTTTTCAGGCATTACCTGTTTTCATTCCTAAATTTTTTTGACTCTCTCAATTCTATTATATCTTCTTATATATGGAAAAACAAACATTCCTGACTAAATAAAGTTTATCTTCAAAAATTTAAGAAGAATGGAGGTTTAGTTTTTCCAAATTTTAGGTTTTATTATTAGGCAGTCAATATATGAAATCTTATGTTTTGGACATACTATATTAGCCATGAGGACTGTTGGTTATGGGTTTTTTTAGAAGGTAACCTTGTTAATAAATTTTCTATTATTTCTCTTCTCGGATCCTCACTCCCTTTATCCTTTAGTAAACTAACTGAAAATTTGGTAGGTAAACACACTTTGAGGATCTGCGTACAATTTAGGAAATTCTTTAGCCTATTGAGATTTTCTTTGTCTAGTCCCATTTGTTCTAACTATTTTTTTAAACCTTTGATGACTGATTCAGTTTTTAAAGAATGGGATAGATTGGATATTAAATACTTCCAGGATTTGTTTGTTGCAGGAAGTCTTCTTTCGTTTGAGCAAATGTCAGCTAAATATAGTTTCCTCAAAACTCACTTTTTTCATTATTTACAAATTCGAGACTTTGTGTTCTCAACTATATACGTTTCCTATAAGTTCCGATAAGGACTTATTAGATGTAATTTTTAATTTGAAACCTTTTTATAATGGTTCAATATCCAATATTTATGGTATGTTGCTAGGAATGAGAAATGTTCCTATAGACAAAATTAAAAATCTTTGGGAACAACATTTACAGACTTCAGTCTCTGAGGAAACTTGGAATGAAATTTTTAAATTGGTTAACACTTCATCGTTATGTGCCCGTCATTCCCTCTTACAATTTAAAGTGGTTCATAGGGCTCACATGTCTAAAGATAAGCGATCTCGTTTTTATTCGGATATATCTCCTTTCTGTGATAGATGTAATAATGGAGAAGCTTCATTAATTCACATGTTTTGGACATGTCTGATCCTTGAAAGATACTGGGAGGAAGTATTCCAAACTTTATCGGTACTTTTCAAGGTAAATTTTAAGCCTATCCCTTTGAGCGCATTATTTGGTATTGTTGGAGGAAAAGACTTTATCTTAGAGACACCTGATTTGCATATTTTGGCTTTCGTCTCTCTTGTAGCTAGGTGGGTGCTTTTGCTTAAATGGAAGGATGCTGTTCCGCCTAGTCATGCTCAATGGTTACATGATGTTATGTCATGCTTAAATTTAGAGAAGATCCCTTGTTCAGCTTTTGAATCTAGCCAAGACTTTTATACATTGTGGGGACCATTTTTGAGTTATTTTCAAAACCTCTGATTTGTTGTAAAAGTACAGATGGTGGCTAATAATATATTTTATTATATGATAAGGGTTTCTCCCCCCTTTTATCTTGCTTTCCCTAACAGCTCTGACTTTGGTAGTGGGTTTAGATTTTTTTTTTCTGTATAACAAAATTATTATATTTCAATATTACCATTTAATTTTTATGAATACAGGGTTTTGTGATTGTAACTGTTTTTAATACAATGGATTTGGTACTATTATGTTTTCTTTTGACTTGTATAACTTTTTGTATTCTGTATTCTTCTATGCAGAAACTAATAAAATATTGAAAGAGAAAATAAAGTTTTTTTAAAAAATGAAAATAAAAGAAAAAAGGTGTTAGTTAAAAGCAACGATAAATAAATAGGTTTTGATCTGGTGTTTAAAAGTGTCACTGAGTCTGCATCCCTTCGGGTTTTAGGTGTTGAGTTCCACAGATCGGGAGCGCAGTTCAATTCGCTTTTGAGGGAGATTGCTTAAGAGACCAGTGGAAGAAGCAGTATTATACTCAAGCAGTATTATAAGCAGTATTAACTTATACTCAATCAGTATTATAAGCAGTATTAACTTATACTCAATCAGTATTATAAGCAGTATTAACTTATACTCAATCAGTATTATAAAACAAAAACATTTCTGTGATGCACTTTAAATCCAAGTAAGAGAACTTTAAAATCAATTCTAAAATATCCAGGAAACCATCTAGTATGGGAGTGATATGTTCCCTCATCCTAGTTTTGATTAAAGGTCTAGCAGTGACATTCTGAATGAGATGAAGTTTGTCAATTGATTGCTTTGGAAGGCCAGTGAACAGTGCATTGCAGTAATCTGGTCTATTCCAGGTAAAGGTGTGAATTAGTTTTCAGCATCATTGCGTGACAAGAACGGACGCACCTTTGCAATGTCAAACGGGGGACTTCGGATTTGGAGGATCTGCCGGAGGGAGCGGAGCTGGGAATGAGAAGCGAGTCGGGAAGCGACACACACAAAAGGCTGGAGGAACTCAGGCCGGGCAACGTCTATGGAGAAATAGTATTGTCGATGTTTAGGGCATTTTGTGTGTGTTGCTTGGATTTCCAAAGTCTGCAAATTTTCTCCTGTTAGCAAGTGGGGGAAATTGTTTCTTCAGAAATAAACTTTAGTCCTAAAAGTGTATTGCAAGGAAATGTAAAAAGAGTTTTCTTCACAGTTTGCACTCATCACGTCTGAAATGCCATAATGTTAACGGTACATCGAGTGTTGCCGAGAGTCCAGTGCTTCCCCGCAGAGCCTTTGCATTGGCTGGGCCGAGCGTCACTGTGTCCCTCAGCACAGGCTTCTACAGCCTGGGACATCTCTGGCAGAAGCCCACGGATCAGAAGTGTATCGTCCCCTCTTACCTCTTGTTTTCACCTGCCCATCACCTCAACCCTTGTGCACTCCCCCCCCCCCACCTTCCCTTTCATCCACGGTCCACTCTCCTCTCCTATCAGATTCCTTCCTCTCCAGCCCTTAACCTTTCCCACCTTTCACCTCCCAGCTACCCACCTCATCCCTCCCTCCCTCACCCACCCATCTTTCCCCTCACCTGGTCTCTCACCTTTCACCTGTAGCCTGTACTCCTCTCCCCTCTCTCCCCCCCATCTGCTTATTCTGCTCCCCCCCCCTTCATTTCCCGTCCTGATGAAGGGTCTCAGCCTGAAACATCGAGTATTTATTCCTCTCCATAGATGCTGCCTGATCTACTGTTCTTCCAGCAATGTGTGTGCGTTACCATAGATCTGTTATACTGCTACTTCGGGGATGAAATTTGACAAGCACAATTAACACAGGCACATTTCAAGAATGCTGTATTTTCTCAAACACTATGTGGCTAGGCCAGACATCCCACCCTGCAAAAACTCATTTCAGGGAGGTAGCACCATCAATTTGCAGGAGACTCCCGGAACTTCCGGGAGAGGTGGGATGTCTGCAATAGAGTAGCTCCTTAGCAGCTGGCCAGCTAGATTAAATAACGTTAGCTATGCTAATGAATGAATGACACCTGTTAAACTCACCTCAACATGTCTTTTACATTTTAACCCACCATGGACAATAGAAAAGTCACTGTTGCAAACAGTGCAGCGAGCAACACTGTCATTATTTTGACCCCTACTAGGCAGGGGTACACTTTAGTGTAGTCTGGGGTGAAGTACGTTTTATATTTTTTTTTGGAACACTCTGCCATGGCGTGCTCTTGCTCTCTCTCTCTCTCTCGCTTGCTTTCTCTCTCACTTGCTCTCAAAAAAATTGATTTCCATGATATTGTATACAATTTGCGGGCATCAGGGAGCCACTATTCATATGCAGGAGGCTCCCGGAACTTCCGGGAGAGTTGGGATGTCCGGGCTGTGGCAGTGTGCAAATGCGGACAGCACGACTGTGCTGGGCAGAATCTCAGGTGGTGCCGAGGAGTTACAATCGGGTGTAATCAGAAACAAGCTCGGAGTTGAGATATCTCTCTTCCTTTATCTGTGATCACAGAGCTGAGGTAGATCAGTTGGTTGTGTGGGGTCACGACAACAACCTCACACTCGGTAAGACAAAGGAAATGATTGTGGAAGAGAAAATTGGGAGAACACACACCAGTCCTTGTCAAGGGATCAGCATTTGAAAGGGTGAGCAGTTTCAAATTCCTGGGTGTCAACATCTCTGAAGATCTGTCCCGGGTCCAACATAATGGTGTCATAACAATCCAATGTCAGCAAGACGATGTAGACAATGTCACGTAGACTTCAGAGGAGGGAAACCGGAGGTCCACGAGCCAGACCTCCCTGGAGGATCAGAGGGGGAGAGAGTCGGCAATTTCAAATTCTTGGGTGTTACTATTTCAGAGGACCTGAAATAGTAACACCCAGCATGTACTGTAAGTGCAATTACACAGAAAGCACAGCAACTCCTTAGGAGTTCATGGAGATTCAGGATGACATCTGAAACTTTGACAAGCTTCTATAGAGGTGTAGTGGAGAGGATATTGACAGGCTGCATCACAGCCTGGTATGGAAACACTATTGCCCTTGGATGGAAAATTCACCATTGAGCACGTCTACATGGAATACCCTCTACTTCCGCACTGGGGAAGAGTCATTGGCGGTTTATGAGCTGAAAAATTGCCTCTGCAACCGCGAGAACGTGAGTGAGTGGGGAAGAGGGAGGAGCGAGGAGGGAGATGGTTCCTTTTGGCAAACTGAAAATAGAGTGACAACGGTGCAGGTGTGAAATGAGGCTCCCGTGAGTCTTCTGAGACCACGGATCTGCACCTGCAAGGGTGCAGGTGTGAAATGAGGCTCCCGTGAGTCTTGTGAGACCACGGATCTGCACCTGCAAGGGTGCAAGTGTGAAATGAGGCTCCCGTGAGTCTTGTGAGACCACGGATCTGCACCTACAAGGGTGCAGGTGTGAAATGAGGCTCCCTTGAGTCTTCCAAGACCACGGATCTGCGCCTGGAAAGTCTTCACTCTCCAGGGCGCAGGCCTGGGCAAGGTTGTATGGAAGACCAGCAGTTGCCCATGCTGCAAGTCTCCCCTCTCCACGACACCGATATTGTCCAAGGGAAGGGCATTAGGACCCATACAACTTGGCACCAGTGTCGTCACAGAGCAACGTGTGATTAAGTGCCTTGCTCAAGGACACAACACGTTCCCTCGGCTGGGGCTCAAACTCACGACTTTCAGGTCGCTAGTCCAATGCCTTAACCAGTTGGCCACGCGCCCACACAGGCACATAGGTGTATTGGTGCATTAATTAATCCATCACGCATACAGTGACAAGAGTCGTTTGCATTGACACACTCCCAAAGGGTTTCGGGGGCAGTTGTAAGTGTCGCTACACGTTCTGGTGCCAACATAGCATGCCCGTAATGTTCAGCAGAGCAACGTAAGCAACAACCATAGAACTAAACAAGGCAACAACAGTAAAACAGCCCCTTTTCCACAGACACACACACCTCTGACCCCAGGGCAGGCTGCCTCAAGGACTCCAGACAGACTCCCAAACTTGCAGACATCGGACTCCAAAGCAACACCCTTATCAAGGGCCCCCACCATCCAGGACGTGCTCCCTTCTTGCTGCTGCCATCAGGAAGAAGGGACAGGAGCTTCAGGACTCTCAGCACCAGATTCAAGAACAGTTATAATACCTCCACTATCGGGACCTTGAAGCAGAGGGGATAACTTCACTTGTCCCAGCGCTGAACTGTTCCCACAACCTATGGACTCACTTTCAAGGACTCTTCTTGATATTTATTGTTTATTTATTTATTGCATTTGCGCAGTTTGTTGTCTTTCACACCTTGGTTGTTTGTCCGTCCTAACATGTATGGTCTTTCATTGGTTCTGTTGTGTTTCTTGGATTTACTGCGATTGCACACAATAAAACAAATCTCCTGGTTGCTTCTGGTGACGTGTACGCAGAGTACTTTGATAATAAATTTACTTTGAACTTTGAACCTCCAGTCCATGGCCCACGCACCCTCTTCCTTTGCCGACCCTGGGGCTCAGCAATCACAATTTTGACTCATGACCAAGGAGTGCTTCAGGCCTTGACTTCTCGACTCGCACGGATTTCCAATATCGATGGCCTCGGGGGCGCGGGAGGGTAGCGGTACTGACACTCGTTGGTGGCGACAGAAATCATGAGTGATGATCCCATTGAATGCTGATGTTGGTGGGCCAGGCCAAAAAACCACCCTATCCTTGCTGAGACTGGGTGAGACCTGAAGCTGAAGAACAGAGATGATGAAAGGTTTGGATGGAGTGGATGTGTGGAGGCTACTTCTAGCTGTGAGAGAGTAAGAGGACCAGCCATTCTGTTAGATTCTGGCGTGGTTCCTGAGAACTGGAAAACTGCAAATCTCACTCCACTCTTCAAGAAGGGAGAGAGGCAGAAGAAAGGAAATTATAGGCCTGACTTCAGTGGTTGGAAAGATTTTGGAGTCTTATTAAGGATGAAGCTTCAGGGCACATGACAAAATTGACCAGAGTCGGTATGGTTCCTTAAGGGGAAATCTTGTCTGACCAATCTGTTGCAATGTTTTGAGGAAATAACAGGTAGCATAGACAAGGGAGAGTCAGTGGATGTTGTATACTTGGATTTTCAGAGGCCTTCGACAAGGTGCTGCACACGAGGCTACTTTACAAAATAAGAGCCAAAGGTATTACAGTCTAGGTACCAGCATGGACAGGGGATCGGCTGATTGGCAGGAGACAAAGAGTAGGAATAAAGGGAGCCTTTTCCGTTTGGCTGCCGGTGACCAGTGGCTTGCCGGAGCAGTCAGTGTTGGGGCCGATTTTTTCCATGTTGCACGTCAGTTATTTGGATGAAGGAATTGATGGCTTTGTGGCCAGGTTTATGGACGATAGGAAGATAGGTGGAGGGGCAGGTAGTGTTGAGGAAGCAGGGAATCTGCAGAAAGACTCGGACAGATTGGGGGAAAGGGCAAAGAAGTGGCAGATGGAACATAAAGTAGGGAAGCACATGGTCGTGCACTTTGGCAGAATGAACAAAGACTTGGACTATTTTGTAAATGGAGAGAAAATTCAAATATCAGAACTGCTGACGGACTTGGGAGTCATCGGGGTCACCGGGTGCTGTAGGGACCCTCAAAGCTGTAGTTTTATTCTCCCTTTCAAAGCCAGCATAAAAGGCATTCAGCTCATCTGGGGGCGAAGTCTTTCATGATGTCAGGTTCGCTTCTCGGGAGGCAATGGCCTGCAAACCCCTCCAGAATTGACATCGATCTGATTTCACCTGCTACCTTGCATGGAATGGTTTCTTTGCTCTTGAGGTAGCCTGCCACAAGCCCTACCTGGTTTTCTTCTACAGACCCGGGTTGCCAGACTGGAGTCGCACAGATCTGGCCCTCAGCAGATTACCAACCTCCCAGTTCATTCACGGCTTTTGGTTTGGATACATACAGTAAGTTCTCGTAGGCACACACTCATCCACACAGGTTTTAATGAAGGCAGTGATGGCTGTGGCGTATCCATCCAGACTCAAAGATGAATCCCTGAATACAGTCCAGTCCACTGATTCAAAGCAGTCCTGTAGGCGCTCCTGTCCATACCTTCTTGGTCCTCACTGCAGTGCTCAATCTCTGCCTATACTCAGGGAGTAGAATACAGCCAGGTGATCAGACTTCCGGGCATGAGGGTGTGTGTGGCAGGGTGCAGTGCATTGAGTGTACCGCTGTCTTCCAACAGCAGAGTGGTGTGTGTGGCAGGGTGCAGTGCATTGAGTGTACCGCTGTCTTCCAACAGCAGAGTGGTGTGTTGGTTCTTCTAGTTCCACAAGCTGGTAATAATTATCTAGAGACTTCGTCAGGCAAACCTGGTTAAAATCCCCTGAAAACGGTGGGGAAGGCATCAGGGTGTGTGTTTCGGTGTCTGCTGATTACATCAGTCAATTCGTCCAGAGCCTGTTTGACACCGTCCTGAGATGGAATTTACACCGCTAAACTCTCGTGGCAAATGTGATCCTTGCTGAGCTCTTTCTGCTTCTGCATTGAACGTGTGCGGGGACTCCCTCTCTGTGCAGAGAAATATTTTGATAGGTGAACGTACTTTCTGCCTGTTACATTGTTCAGGCCAGCAACGGAGGCGGTGTTCGGGGCTTCCTTCATCGTGCCTTCAGCTCCCACTCGGTTTTCACTGCTGTCCATCGTGCCAGTCCCGGATGGAGACCCAGGAATACTGTACCGACGCACACAGATGTACAAGGTTTCTTCACTATTGTTCATATCAGTTTTGTTAGAACAGTCAGGATTGTTTGCTCTTAGCTGAACTCCCGAACCTGGAGGACTGGTGGACATTCTACACAGTCAGGAAAACTCACCTCACTCACACCCTCTCACCGTCCCAGAACACATTCTACACAATCAGGAAAACTCACCTCACCCACAACCTCACATCGGCCCAAAACACAGTCAGGAAAGATACTACCCATCTCAGAACCTCATTCAAGCCTCCACATGGTCCCAGAACACATTCTACACAACCAGAAAAGTTCACAGCGACACAACCTCTCATCGCTCCTGAACACCACTCGACACAATCAGGAAGTTTCAACGAGGAAGGCTCACCAAGGCCCCTGCTTTCAGAGGAGGCAGAAGAGGGCTGGACTTCGCACGTCCATACTCATGTCATTCTCCAGACGCACAGTAGAGGGCAGCCTAACACGCTGTCTCACTGCTTGCTCCGGAAAGGGCACTGTGGCAGACAGGAGGGCTATACAACGGGTACATCAAGCTGCCCAGTGCCTCACTGGCACCAGCCGACCCGCCACTGACACTTATACAGAAAGGGGCCAGTAACACCATGAGGATTCTACCCACCCTCCTCCTGCACTGTCCCATTCCCATCAGGGAGTGAAACACAAACACGAGGCATTCTGCAGATGCTGGAAATTCAAGCAACACACACATCAAAGTTGCTGGTGAATGCAGCAGGCCAGGCAGCATCTCTAGGAAGAGGTACAGTCGATGTATATATAAATAGATAACGGATGGGGTACGAGGGGGAGGTGGGGCATTAGCGGAAGTTAGAGAAGTCAATGTTCATGCCATCAGGTTGGAGGCTACCCAGACGGAATATAAGGTGTTGTTCCTCCAACCTGAGTGCGGCTTCATCTTTACGGTAGAGGAGGCCGTGGATAGACATATCAGAATGGGAATGGGACGTGGAATTAAAATGTGTGGCCACTGGGAGATCCTGCTTTAAAACAATTACTTTCCTCAAGCAGTAAGACTGATCAACACCCCCACCCACTAACCCACCTTTTCACACCCCAACCACCTCTGCTATATCATTTCCTGTCAGAGTCGACTTATGTGGAGGCACTCCCGTGCTGAGCATATGATCAATCGATGTATATCAGCTAACTTATGTATTTATAGTTGTGGGAATTTTTTTTTCATTTTTGTGCTGCAATGATCAGGAGTAATAATTATTTTGTTCTCCTTTACACTTGCGCATTGGAAATAATATTAAATAATCTTGAATCTGACAGATTTCTGAGGCTTTATAAGGCATCGGTCAAACTGCACTTCGAGTACCGCGAGCAGCTTTGGGTCCTTTATTTGCGAAAAGACATGCCGACATGGAGGGGGTCCAGAGGAGGTTACGAGAATGATCCCAGCAATGAAAAGGTTAACAAATGAGGAGTTTTCTATGGCTCTGTGTCTGTACTTACTGGAGTTTAGAAGAATGAGGGGGTATCTTATAGAACCCTATTGAATATTGAAAGGCCTCAATAGAGTGGGTGTGGAGAGGATGTTTCCTATAGTGGGGGAGTCTAGGACCAGAGGACACAGATAGAGTGGATGTTGAGAGGATGTTTCCTATATTGGGGGAGTCTAGGACCAGAGGACACAGATAGAGTGGATGTGGAGAGGATGTTTCCTATAGTGGGGGAGTCTAGGAGCAGAGGGCACAGATAGAGTGGATGTGGAGAGGATGTTTCCTATATTGGGGGAGTCTAGGACCAGAGGACACAGATAGAGTGGATGTGGAGAGGATGTTTCCTATAGTGGGGGAGTCTAGGAGCAGAGGGCACAGATAGAGTGGATGTGGAGAGGATGTTTCCTATAGTGGGGGAGTCTGGGACCAAAAGGCACAGATAGAATGGGTGTGGAGAGGATATTTGCTATGGTGGGGGAGTCTAGGACCAGAAGGCATAGCCTCAGAATAGAGGGATGTCCATTTAGGAAAGAGATGAGAAGGAACATCTTTAGCCAGAGAGTGATGAATCTGTGGAATTCATTGGAAGTGGAGGGATGGATTAGTAAATTTGCTGATGACACAAAGGTTGGGGGTGTTGTGGATATTGTGGAGGGTTGTCAGAGGTTACAGTGGGACATTGATAGGATGCACAACTGCACTGAGAAGTGGCAGATGGAGTTCAACCTAGATAAGTGTGAAGTGATTCATTGTGGTCGGTCAAATACAATGGCAGAATATAGTATTAATGGTAAGACTCTTGGCAGTGTGGAGGATCAGAGGGATATTGGGGTCCGAGTCCATAGGACACTCAAAGCATCTGCGCAGGTTGACTTTGTTGTTAAGAAGGCATACGGTGTATTGGCCTTCATCAATCGTGGAATTGAATTTAGGAGCCGAGAGGTAATGTTGCAGCTATATAGGACCCTGGTCAGACCCCACTTGGAGTACTGTGCTCAGTTCTGGTCGCCTCACTACAGGAAGGATGTGGAAGCCATAGAAAGGATGCAAGGACGTTGCCCGGATTGGGGAGCATGCCTTATGAGAATAGGTTGAGTGAACTTGGCCTTTTCTCCTTGGAGCGACAGAGGATGAGAGATGACCTGATAGAGGTGTATAAGATGATGAGAGTGTGGATAGTCAGAGGCTTTTTCCCAGGGCTGAAATGGTTGCCACAAGAGGACACAGCTTTAAGGTGCTGGGGAGTAGGTACAGAGGAGATGTCAGGGGTAAGTTTTTTACTCAGAGAGTGATGAATGTGTGGAATTCCAATAACCAATTTCCCTCGGGATCAATAAAGTATGACTATGAATGGGCTGCCAGCAACTATGGTGGTGGTGGGTCTTTTAAGAGACTTCTGGATAGGTACATGAAGCTTAGAAAAATATAGGGCTATGGGTAATCCTAGGTAATTTCTAAGGTAGGGACATGTTCAGCACAACTTTGTGGGCTGAAGGGCCTGTATTGTACTGTAGGTTTTCTATGTTTCAGACAGCAGCGAAGGACAAATCATTGGGTCTATTTAAAGCGGAGGTTGATCTGTTCTTGATTAGTCAGGGCGTCAAAGGTTAAGGGGAGAAGGCGGCAGAATAGAGTTGAGAGGGACACAAACTCAGGCCTGATGGAATGGCAGAGGTGCTCGACGGGCTGCAGGGCCTAACTATGCACCTGTGCCGTGGGTCAGTGTGTGTGAGTGGATGGCAGGTGAGGAAGGGGTTCGTTCTCTGTTGTTGCTTGTCCCGAACTAAAACATCGACAGCTGCTGGAAATTCCAGCAACACACACACACACACAATGCTGGAGGAACTCAGCCGGCCAGGCAGCATCTATGGGGAAAGAAAAGTCCAGTCGACGTTTCGGGCCGAGACCCCTCGGCAGGACTGAATAGGACTGGAATTGTTCCCCAACCATAGCTGCTGCCTGGCCTGCCGAGCTCCCCCGGGATGCTGCGTACGCTCGGCTCCCTCGCCCAGGACGCTGAGCTACCGCCCGCAGTCAGGACTTCCGCGGCTGGCCCCGACGTTGATTGATGGAACCGTCCGCCAATCGAATGAGGCGACGGCTGCTCAGAACGATGGGAACAGCTTCTATGCTGGGATTGGCCGACTCCTGATTGTCGGAACGGATTGGTGGTGGTGATTGGCCAAGCCTAGAACGCTGTGTGCGAATTCTTGACTAGGATTGGCCGACTCCTGATAGTCGAAAAGGATTGGTGGTGGTGATTGGCCGAGCTTAGAGCGCTATGCGCTAATTCTTGACTAGGATTGGACGATCCGTCACCCAATTGAATAGATTTTGCGCGGCGATAGGTCAAGCTGCAGAACGGTCTGTGGGGTACGGATTGGCCAAGCCCTGAACGATGGGAGCGGATTGTGCCTAGTGATTGGGCAAACATGGAGCGATATGCGCGGCTCCTGTTGGGGATTGGTCAAGCGCTGTCAAACTCAGTGAGGGGGAGGGGAGCGTTTCCGGTGATGGGCCTGGGCCTTTTGAGGGTGTCAGGTTGGAATAGGAGGCCGACAATTGACTTTTGAGGCGTCGCGCTCAGGAACCGGAGGGGGCGGACAACACCCTATCTTCAGGCGCCATGGCAACGGAGCTGGACAGTCGGTTCTTCGCGGACAACCTGCTGAGCAGCGAGGATTGGGGTAGGAAAGGGAAAGGAGTGATGGGGAGGGAAGTGGAGGTGGGGGGGGGTAAGGGGAAGTGGAGGGGGGGTAAGGGGAAGTGGAGGGGGGGTAAGGGGAAGTGGAGGTGGGGGGTAAGGGGAAGTGGAGGGGGGGGGTAAGGGGAAGTGGAGGTGGGGGGTAAGGGGAAGTGGAGGGGGGGGTAAGGGGAAGTGGAGGGGGGGTAAGGGGAAGTGGAGGTGGGGGGGTAAGGGGGTGGAGGTGGGGGGGTAAGGAGAAGTGGAGGTGGGGAGGGGAAGAGAGGGGTGAAGGGTAGGGGAAAGAGGGGGAAAGGGATGGTGAAGAGGGGTTGGGAAGGGTGTAGGGGAGGGGGGAGGGTGAAGAGTGGTAGGGGAGGGGGAAGAGGGGGGTGGGGAAGGGGAAGAGGGGCTGGGGATGGTGAAGAGAGATTGGGAAGGGTGTAGGGGGAGGGGGAAGAGGGGTAGGGGAGGGGGAGGGTTAAGAGCGGTAGGGGGAAGAGGTGGGGAGGCAAGAGGGGTAGGGGAGGGGGAAGAGGGGGTGGGGAGGGGAAGGGGATGGTGAAGAGGGATTGGGAAGGGTGTAGGGGAGGGGGAGGGTGAAGAGGGGTAGGGGAGAGGGGAGGGTGAAGAGTGGTAGGGGAGGGGGAAGAGGGGGTGGGGGAGGGGAAGGGGATGGTGAAGAGGGGTTGGGAAGGGTGTAGGGGAGGGGAGGGTGAAGAGTGGTAGGGGAGGGGGAAGAGGGGGTGGGGAAGGGGAAGAGGGGGGAGGGGTAGGGAAGGGGGAAGAGAAGGCGGGGAGAGATGGGGGTGAAGAAGGAGAAAGAAGATGTCATGAAGGCCATTTTGCTGGTGGTTTTGAAGTCTCTCTACTTAATGGTTTCTGAATCTTTGTCCCAAAGAGACATTGTCATTGGAAATGTTCGAAGCAGGGACCAGTAGATGCAGCGCAGTGTGAGATTGGCTCGGTCGGATCATAACGGGCCATTTGTCCCTTTACAGCTGCACTGGGAAGATGTACAAGGTCCCTCTTAATAAGTGGCATAGTGTGTATTTCAGAAATCTATCCGGATTCCTGGTTGTTTTCCCAGATTCTGACTGATAGGAGCAAGGAAGCTGGATGATGAGGGTGTGAATCCACAGGTAGGAACAACAGGCAGCTGATACCAAGGAAATCCATGGATGAGCTCGGGGGTACAGGACTGTACTGAAGGAAGAATTCGAGGAGTAAAAAAGATTAGATCCACATGAGCTTTATTTGTCAATGGCACACCGGAACATCAGTGAAATGTGTCATTTAAATCAGTAACCAACGCAGTCGGAAAGCAGCCAGCAAGTATCACCATGCTTCCAGCATCAACCCAGCATGCCCACAACTGCTAACCCTAATCTGAATGTCTTTGGAAGGTGGGAGAAAGCCCACGGGGAGAATGTACAGATTCCTCGCAGGCTGTGGTGGGGATTGAACCCTGATGTTGTGATCGCTAGCGCTGTGAAGCGTTTCGCTAACTGCCATGCTACCGCGTAGCTACTGACACTACTGTGCCCCCAAACGGGGTGCATGCAATACTTTAGAGAGAAAATTCAGGGAAAAACGAAGAGATCTCGCAAGTTTATTACGGGAGAAAAGATTAACTAGAGAGAGGTTAGGGCCTCACAACAAAAAGAGGGCACCAGAGTGTGGAACGGCAGGAGATGTGCGAGGTCTCCAATGAATGTTTCTCCTTTGCCTTTACTGTCAGGGAAAGACTTGAAGATTTAGGAACTGGGAAAAGTCAATGGGATGCCTTTGCTCAGAGAGTTGTAGCTGTGTGGAATGAGCTTCCAGCAGAAGTGGTGGAGGCAGGTTCGATGTTGTCGTTTAAAGTTAAATTGAACAGCTATATGGACAGGAAAGGAATGGAGGGTTATGGGCTGAGTGCAGGTCGGTGCGACTAGGTGAGAGTAAGAGTTCAGCACGGACCGTGCTGTAATTGTTATATGGTCTTCAGAATGGTCCACGTTATATTAGAGAAGATACTGCGTGTCTTAAAAGGTATGAAGGTAGATAAATCTCCAGGACCTGACCAGGTATGTCCAAGAACACTGTTGGGGGCTGGAGATGAAGCAACCAGGGTGAAAGATGTGGCTTTTCCAGATTTCAGTAAGGTCAGAAATAAAGTTCAGTGTGGCAGGCTGCTGTGAAAGATTAGAACGCAGATCATCCGGAGAGAGATGGCTAACTGAATATACAGCCGACTGATCGTCGAGGATAGTTGACAGGGAAGCTTGTTTTCTCTGATTGGAAGCCAGTGATGCTGGGCTGCCTCAGGTCAGTGCTTGGACTGGGGGCTGGTGTAACTTGGGGCAGTGACAGTGGTGTGTCTCTGGGGTCAGTGATCGGACTGGGGGCTGATGACAGTGGTGTGTCTCGGGGGGTCAGTGACCGGTGACAGTGGTGTCAGCGGTGACCGGCAGCGTTTCTTTGTCTGACCAGGAGAAGGCTTTTGACTGGGTGGACCACAGTTTCCTGGTGGGCACCCTGCAGGCTTTTGGGCTCGGACCACACTTTGTGGCCCGAGTTCGGCTCCTGTACTCTGCCGCAGAGTGCCTAGTTAAGATTAACGGATCATTGACAGGATCTATCCACTTCCGAAGAGGAGTGCGTCAAGGGTGCCCCATGTCCGGTCAACTGTATGCGATCTGTGTCGAGCCATTCCTCGGCCTCCTTCGGCGAAGGCTGACAGGTCTG
>NW_027277079.1:0-32007 GCF_030028105.1 Mobula birostris
CATACCCTGAAACTCCTGCCCTGAAACTCATGCACTAAAACTCATGCCCTGAATCACATGCCCTAAAACTCATGCCCTGAATCATCTGCCCAGAAATTCATGCCCTGAATTACATGCCCTGAAATACCTGCCCTGAATCTCATGCCCTGAAACTCATGCCCTGAATCTCATGCCCTGAAACTCCTGCACTGAAACTCATGCCATGAATCTCATATCCTGAAACTCACGCCCTGAATTACATGCCTGAAACTCCTGCCCTGAAACTCATGCCCTGAAACTCATGCCCTGAAACTCATGCCCTGAATCTCCTGTCCTAAAACTCATGCCCTGAATCTCATGTCCTGAATCTCATGCCCTGAAACTCCTGCACTGAAACACCTGCCCTGAATATCCTGCCTTGAAAATCATGACCTGAATCTCATGCCCTGAATCTCATGCTCTGAAACTCGTGCACTGAATCTCATGCCCTCAAGTTCCTGCACTGAAACTCAAGCCCTGAATCTCATGCCCTGAAACTCATGCCCTGAACCTCATGCTCTGAAACTCAAGCCCTGAATCTCATGCCTGAAACTCATGCCCTAAATCACATACCCTGAAACTCCTGCCCTGAATCATCTGCCAGAAACTCATGCCCTGAATTACATGCCCTGAAATACATGCCCTGAATCTCATGCCCTGAAACTCATGCCCTGAATCTCATGCCCAGAAACTCCTGCCCTCAAACTCATGCACTGAAACTCATGCCCTGAATCTCATGCCTTGAAACTCCTGCCCTCAAACTCATGCACTGAAACTCATGCCCTGAATCTCATGCCCTGAAACACCTGCACTGAAACTCATGCCATGAATCTCATATCCTGAAACTCCTGCCCTGAAACTCATGCACTGAAACTCATGCCCTGAATCTCATGCCCTGAATCTCGTGCCCTGAAACACCTGCACTGAAACACCTGCCCTGAATCTCCTGCCCTGAAAATGAAGCCCTGAATCTCATGCCCTGAATCTCATGCCTTGAAACTCATGCCCTGAAACTCATGCCCTGAATCTCCCGTCCTGAAACTCATGCCCTGAATCTCATGCCCTGAATCTCATGCCCTGAAACTCCTGCACTGAAACACCTGCCCTGAATCTCCTGCCCTGAAAATCATGCCCTGAATCTCATGCCCTGAAACTCCTGCACTGAAACACCTGCCCTGAATCTCCTGCCCTGAAAATCATGCCCTGAATCTCATGCCCTGAATCTCATGCTCTGAAACTCATGCCCTGAATCTCAAGCCCTGAATCTCATGCCCTGAAAATCATGCCCTACATCACATACCCTGAAACTCCTGCCCCTGAAACTCATGCACTGAAACTCATGCCCTGAATCACATGCCCTAAAACTCATGCCCTGAATCATCTGCCCAGAAACTCATGCCCTGAATTACATGCCCTGAAACACCTGCCCTGAATCTCATGCCCTGAAAATCATGCCCTTAATCTCATGGCCTGAAACTCCTGCCCTCAAACTCATGCACTGAAACTCATGCCCTGAATCTCATGCCTTGAAACTCCTGCCCTCAAACTCATGCACTGAAACTCATGCCCTGAATCTCATGCCCTGAAACACCTGCACTGAAACTCATGCCATGAATCTCATATCCTGAAACTCACGCCTTGAATCACATGCCCTGAAACTCCTGCCCTGAAACTCATGCCCTGAAACTCAAGCCCTGAAACTCATGCCCTGAATCTCATGCACTGAATCTCGTGCCCTGAAACTCCTGCACTGAAACACCTGCCCTGAATCTCCTGCCCTGAAAATGAAGTCCTGAATCTCATGCCCTGAATCTCATGCCCTGAAACTCATGCCCTGAAACTCATGCCCTGAATCTCCTGTCCTGAAACTCATGCCCTGAATCTCATGCCTTGAATCTCATGCCCTGAAACTCCTGCACTGAAACACCTGCCCTGAATCTCCTGCACTGAAAATCATGCCCTGAATATCATGCCCTGAATCTCATGCTCTGAAACTCATGCCCTGAATCTCATGCCCTGAATCTCCTGCACTGAAACTCATGCCATGAATCTCATATCCTGAAACTCATGCCCTGAATCTCATGCCCTGAATCTCATGCCCAGAAACTCCTGCACTGAAACACCTGCCCTGAATCTCCTGCCCTGAAAATCATGCCCTGAAACTCAAGCCCTGAATCTCCTGCCCTGAAACTCATGCACTGAAACTCATGCCCTGAATCACATGCCCTAAAACTCCTGCCCTGAATCATCTGCCCAGAAACTCATGCCCTGAATTACATGCCCTGAAATTCCTGCCCTGAATCTCATGCCCTGAAACGCATGCCCTGAATCTCATGCCCTGAAACTCCTGCCCTCAAACTCATGCAGTGAAACTCAAGCCCTGAATTTCATGCCTTGAAACTTCTGTCCTGAATCTCATGCCCTGAAACTCATGCCCTGAATCTCATGCCCTGAAACTCCTGCACTGAAACTCGTGCCATGAATCTCATATCCTGAAACTCACGCCCTGAATTACATACCCTGAAACTCCTGCCTTGAAACGCATGCCCTGAAACTCATTCCCTGAATCTCCTTTCCTAAAACTCATGCCCTGAATCACATGCCCTGAATCTCATGCCCTGAAATTCCTGCACTGAAACTCATGCCCTGAATCTCATGCCCTGAATCTCATGCTCTGAAACTCGTGCACTGAATCTCATGCCCTCAAGTTCCTGCACTGAATCTCATGCCCTGAATCTCATGCCCTGAAACTCATGCCCTGAACCTCATGCCCTGAAACTCAAGCCCTGAATCTCATGCCCTGAAACTCATGCCCTAAATCACATACCCTGAAACTCCTGCCCTGAAACTCATGCACTGAATCTCATGCCCTGAACCAGATGCCCTAAAACTAATGCCCTGAATCATCTGCCCAGAAACTCATGCCCTGAATTACATGCCCTGAAACACCTGCCCTGAATCTCATGCCCTGAAACTCACGCCCTGAATTACATGCCCTGAAACTCCTGCCCTGAAACTCATGCCTGAAACTCATGCCCTGAAACTCATGCCCTGAATCTCTTGTCCTGAAACTCATGCCCTGAATCTCATGCCCTGAATCTCATGCCCTGAAACTCCTGCACTGAAACACCTGCCCTGAATCTCCTGCCCTGAAAATGAAGCCCTGAATCTCATGCTCTAAAACTCGTGCACTGAATCTCATGCCCTCAATTAACTGCACTGAAACACCTGCCCTGAATATCCTGCCTTGAAAATCATGACCTGAATCTCATGCCCTGAATCTCATGCTCTGAAACTCGTGCACTGAATCTCATGCCCTCAAGTTCCTGCACTGAAACTCAAGCCCTGAATCTCATGCCCTGAAACTCATGCCCTGAACCTCATGCTCTGAAACTCAAGCCCTGAATCTCATGCCCTGAAACTCATGCCCTAAATCACATACCCTGAAACTCCTGCCCTGAATCATCTGCCCAGAAACTCATGCCCTGAATTACATGCCCTGAAATACATGCCCTGTATCTCATGCCCTGAAACTCATGCCCTGAATCTCATGCCCAGAAACTCCTGCCCTCAAACTCATGCACTGAAACTCATGCCCTGAATCTCATGCCTTGAAACTCCTGCCCTCAAACTCATGCACTGAAACTCATGCCCTGAATCTCATGCCCTGAAACACCTGCACTGAAACTCATGCCATGAATCTCATATCCTGAAACTCCTGCCCTGAAACTCATGCACTGAAACTCATGCCCTGAATCTCATGCCCTGAATCTCGTGCCCTGAAACACCTGCACTGAAACACCTGCCCTGAATCTCCTGCCCTGAAAATGAAGCCCTGAATCTCATGCCCTGAATCTCATGCCCTGAAACTCATGCCCTGAAACTCATGCCCTGAATCTCCCGTCCCTGAAACTCATGCCCTGAATCTCATGCCCTGAATCTCATGCCCTGAAACTCCTGCACTGAAACACCTGCCCTGAATCTCCTGCCCTGAAAATCATGCCCTGAATCTCATACCCTGAAACTCCTGCACTGAAACACCTGCCCTGAATCTCCTGCCCTGAAAATCATGCCCTGAATCTCATGCCCTGAATCTCATGCTCTGAAACTCATGCCCTGAATCTCAAGCCCTGAATCTCATGCCCTGAAAATCATGCCCTACATCACATACCCTGAAACTCCTGCCCTGAAACTCATGCACTGAAACTCATGCCCTGAATCACATGCCCTAAAACTCATGCCCTGAATCATCTGCCCAGAAACTCATGCCCTGAATTACATGCCCTGAAACACCTGCCCTGAATCTCATGCCCTGAAAATCATGCCTTAATCTCATGGCCTGAAACTCCTGCCCTCAAACTCATGCACTGAAACTCATGCCCTGAATCTCATGCCTTGAAACTCCTGCCCTCAAACTCATGCACTGAAACTCATGCCCTGAATCTCATGCCCTGAAACACCTGCACTGAAACTCATGCCATGAATCTCATATCCTGAAACTCACGCCTTGAATCACATGCCCTGAAACTCCTGCCCTGAAACTCATGCCCTGAAACTCAAGCCCTGAAACTCATGCCCTGAATCTCATGCACTGAATCTCGTGCCCTGAAACTCCTGCACTGAAACACCTGCCCTGAATCTCCTGCCCTGAAAATGAAGTCCTGAATCTCATGCCCTGAATCTCATGCCCTGAAACTCATGCCCTGAAACTCATGCCCTGAATCTCCTGTCCTGAAACTCATGCCCTGAATCTCATGCCTTGAATCTCATGCCCTGAAACTCCTGCACTGAAACACCTGCCCTGAATCTCCTGCACTGAAAATCATGCCCTGAATATCATGCCCTGAATCTCATGCTCTGAAACTCATGCCCTGAATCTCATGCCCTGAATCTCCTGCACTGAAACTCATGCCATGAATCTCATATCCTGAAACTCATGCCCTGAATCTCATGCCCTGAATCTCATGCCCAGAAACTCCTGCACTGAAACACCTGCCCTGAATCTCCTGCCCTGAAAATCATGCCCTGAAACTCAAGCCCTGAATCTCCTGCCCTGAAACTCATGCACTGAAACTCATGCCCTGAATCACATGCCCTAAAACTCCTGCCCTGAATCATCTGCCCAGAAACTCATGCCCTGAATTACATGCCCTGAAATTCCTGCCCTGAATCTCATGCCCTGAAACGCATGCCCTGAATCTCATGCCCTGAAACTCCTGCCCTCAAACTCATGCAGTGAAACTCAAGCCCTGAATTTCATGCCTTGAAACTCCTGTCCTGAATCTCATGCCCTGAAACTCATGCCCTGAATCTCATGCCCTGAAACTCCTGCACTGAAACTCGTGCCATGAATCTCATATCCTGAAACTCACGCCCTGAATTACATACCCTGAAACTCCTGCCTTGAAACGCATGCCCTGAAACTCATTCCCTGAATCTCCTTTCCTAAAACTCATGCCCTGAATCACATGCCCTGAATCTCATGCCCTGAAATTCCTGCACTGAAACTCATGCCCTGAATCTCATGCCCTGAATCTCATGCTCTGAAACTCGTGCACTGAATCTCATGCCCTCAAGTTCCTGCACTGAATCTCATGCCCTGAATCTCATGCCCTGAAACTCATGCCCTGAACCTCATGCCCTGAAACTCAAGCCCTGAATCTCATGCCCTGAAACTCATGCCCTAAATCACATACCCTGAAACTCCTGCCCTGAAACTCATGCACTGAATCTCATGCCCTGAACCAGATGCCCTAAAACTAATGCCCTGAATCATCTGCCCAGAAACTCATGCCCTGAATTACATGCCCTGAAACACCTGCCCTGAATCTCATGCCCTGAAACTCACGCCCTGAATTACATGCCCTGAAACTCCTGCCCTGAAACTCATGCCCTGAAACTCATGCCCTGAAACTCATGCCCTGAATCTCCTGTCCTGAAACTCATGCCCTGAATCTCATGCCCTGAATCTCATGCCCTGAAACTCCTGCACTGAAACACCTGCCCTGAATCTCCTGCCCTGAAAATGAAGCCCTGAATCTCATGCTCTAAAACTCGTGCACTGAATCTCATGCCCTCAATTAACTGCACTGAAACTCATGCCCTGAATCTCATGCCCTGAAACTCATGCCCTGAACCTCATGCCCTGAAACTCAAGCCCTGAATCTCATGCCCTGAAACTCTTGCCCTAAATCACATACCCTGAAACTCCTGCCCTGAAACTCATGCACTGAAACTCATGCCCTGAATCACATGCCCTAAAACTCCTGCCCTGAATCATCTGCCCAGAAACTCATGCCCTGAATTACATGCCCTGAGGTACCTGCCCTGAATCTCATGCCCTGAAATTCATGCCCTGAATCTCATGCCCTGAAACTCCTGCACTGAAACTCATGCCCTGAAACTCATGCCCTGAATCACATGCCCTAAAATTCCTGCCCTGAATCAGCTGCACAGAAATTCATGCCCTGAATTACATGCCCTGAAATATCTGCCCTGAATCTCATGCACTGAAACTCACGCCCTGAATTACATGCCCTGAAACTCCTGCCCTCAAACTCATGCACTGAAACTCATGCCCTGAATCTCATGCCTTGAAACTCCTGCCCTCAAACTTATGCACTGAAACTCATGCCCTGAATCTCCTGCACTGAAACTCATGCCATGAATCTCATATCCTAAAACTCATGCCCTGAATCTCATGCCCTGAATCTCATGCCCTGAAACTCCTGCACTGAAACACCTGCCCTGAATCTCCTGCCCTGAAAATCATGCCCTGAAACTCAAGCCCTGAATCTCATGCACTGAAACTCATGCCCTAAATCTCATACCCTGAATCTCCTGCCCTGAAACTCATGCACTGAAACTCATGCCCTGAATCACATGCCCTAAAACTCCTGCCCTGAATCATCTGCCCAGAAACTCATGCCCTGAATTACATGCCCTGAACTTCCTGCCCTGAATCTCATGCCCTGAAACTCATGCCCTGAATCTCATGCCCTGAAACTCCTGCCCTCAAGCTCATGCAGTGAAACTCAAGCCCTGAATTTCATGCCTTGAAACTCCTGTCCTGAATCTCATGCCCTGAAACTCATGCCCTGAATCTCATGCCCTGAAACTCCTGCACTGAAACTCATGCCATGAATCTCATATCCTGAAACTCACGCCCTGAATTACATACCCTGAAACTCCTGCCTTGAAACGCATGCCCTGAAAATCATTCCCTGAATCTCCTGTCCTAAAACTCATGCCCTGAATCTCATGCCCTGAAATTCCTGCACTGAAACACCTGCCCTGAATCTCCTGCCCTGAAACTCATGCCCAGAATCTCATGCCCTGAATCTCATGCTCTGAAACTCGTACACTGAATCTCATGCCCTCAAGTTCCTGCACTGAAACTCATGCCCTGAATCTCATGCCCTGAAACTCATTCCCTGAACCTCATGCCCTGAAACCTAAGCCCTGAATCTCTTGCCCTGAAACTCATGCCCTAAATCACATACCCAGAAACTCCTGCCCTGAAACTCATGCACTGAATCTCATGCCCTGATCCACATGCCCTAAAACTAATGCCCTGAATCATCTGCCCAGAAACTCATGCCCTGAATTACATGCCCTGAAATACCTGCCCTGAATCTCATGCCCTGAAACTCATGCCCTGAATCTCATGCCCTGAAACTCCTGCCCTCAAACTCATGCACTGAAACTCATGCCCTGAATCTCATGCCTTGAAACTCCTGCCCTCAAATTCATGCACTGAAACTCATGCCCTGAATCTCATGCCCTGAAACACCTGCACTGAATCTCATGCCCTGAAACTCATGCCCTGACTCTCATGCCCTGAATCTCGTGCCCTGAAACTCCTGCACTGAAACACCTGCCCTGAATCTCCTGCCCTGAAAATGAAGCCCTGAATCTCATGCTCTAAAACTCGTGCACTGAATCTCATGCCCTCAATTAACTGCTCTGAAACTCATGCCCTGAATCTCATGCCCTGAAACTCATGCCCTGAATCATCTGCCCAGAAACTCATGCCCTGAATTACATGCCCTGAAATATCTGCCCTGAATCTCATGCCCTGAAACTCCTGCCCTGAAACTCATGCACTGAAACTCATGCCCTGAATCACATGCCCTAAAACTCATGCCCTGAATCATCTGCCCAGAAACTCATGCCCTGAATTACATGCCCTGAAATACCTGCCCTGAATCTCATGCCCTGAAACTCATGCCCTGAATCTCATGCCCTGAAACTCCTGCACTGAAACTCATGCCCTGAATCTCTTGCCCTGAAACACCTGCACTGAAACTCATGCCATGAATCTCATATCCTGAAACTCACGCCTTGAATCACATGCCCTGAAACTCCTGCCCTGAAACTCATGCCCTGAAACTCATGCCCTGAAACTCATGCCCTGAATCTCATGCCCTGAATCTCGTGCCCTGAAACTCCTGCACTGAAACACCTGCCCTGAATCTCCTGCCCTGAAAATGAAGCCCTGAATCTCATGCCCTGAATCTCATGCCCTGAAACTCATGCCCTGAAACTCATGCCCTGAATCTCCTGTCCTGAAACTCATGCCCTGAATCTCATGCCCTGAATCTCATGCCCTGAAACTCCTGCACTGAAACACCTGCCCTGAATCTCCTGCCCTGAAAATCATGCCCTGAATCTCAGGCCCTGAATCTCATGCTCTGAAACTCATGCCCTGAATCTCATGCCTTGAAACTCCTGCCCTCAAACTCATGCACTGAAACTCATGCCCTGAATCTCATGCCCTGAAACACCTGCACTGAAACTCATGCCATGAATCTCATATCCTGAAACTCACGCCTTGAATCACATGCCCTTAAACTCCTGCCCTGAAACTCATGCCCTGAAACTCATGCCCTGAAACTCATGCCCTGAATCTCATGCCCTGAATCTCGTGCCCTGAATCACATGCCCTAAAATTCCTGCCCTGAATCATCTGCCCAGAAAACCATGCCCTGAATTACATGCCCTGAAATACCTGCCCTGAATCTCATGCCCTGAAACTCATGCCCTGAATCTCATGCCCTGAATCTCATGCCCTAAAACTCCTGCCCTGAATCATCTGCCCAGAAACTCATGCCCTGAATTACATGCCCTGAAATTCCTGCCCTGAATCTCATGCCCTGAAACTCCTGCACTCAAACTCATGCCATGAATCTCATATCCTGAAACTCACGCCCTGAATTACATGCCCTGAAACTCCTGCCCTGAAACTCATGCCCTGAAACTCATGCCCTGAAACTCATGCCCTGAATCTCCTGTCCTAAAACTCATGCCCTGAATCTCATGCTCTGAATCTTATGCCCTGAAACTCCTGCACTGAAACACATGCCCTGAATCTCCTGCCCTGAAAATCATACCCTGAATCTCATGCCCTGAATCTCATGCTCTGAAACTCATGCCCTAAATCTCATACCCTGAATCTCCTGCCCTGAAACTCATGCACTGAAACTCATGCCCTGAATCACATGCCCTAAAACCCCTGCCTTGAATCATCTGCCCAGAAACTCATGCCCTGAATTACATGCCCTGAAATTCCTGCCCTGAATCTCATGCCCTGAAACTCATGCCCTGAATCTCATGCCCTGAAACTCCTGCCCTCAAGCTCATGCAGTGAAACTCAAGCCCTGAATTTCATGCCTTGAAACTCCTGTCCTGAATCTCATGCCCTGAAACTCATGCCCTGAATCTCATGCCCTGAAACTCCTGCACTGAAACTCATGCCATGAATCTCATATCCTGAAACTCACGCCCTGAATTACATACCCTGAAACTCCTGCCTTGAAACGCATGCCCTGAAAATCATTCCCTGAATCTCCTGTCCTAAAACTCATGCCCTGAATCTCATGCCCTGAAATTCCTGCACTGAAACACCTGCCCTGAATCTCCTGCCCTGAAACTCATGCCCAGAATCTCATGCCCTGAATCTCATGCTCTGAAACTCGTGCACTGAATCTCATGCCCTCAAGTTCCTGCACTGAAACTCATGCCCTGAATCACATGCCCTGAAACTCATGCCCTGAACCTCATGCCCTGAAACCTAAGCCCTGAATCTCATGCCCTGAAACTCATGCCCTAAATCACATACCCTGAAACTCCTGCCCTGAAACTCATGCACTGAATCTCATGCCCTGATCCACATGCCCTAAAACTAATGCCCTGAATCATCTGCCCAGAAACTCATGCCCTGAATTACATGCCCTGAAATACCTGCCCTGAATCTCATGCCCTGAAACTCATGCCCTGAATCTCATGCCCTGAAACTCCTGCCCTCAAACTCATGCACTGAAACTCATGCCCTGAATCTCATGCCTTGAAACTCCTGCCCTCAAATTCATGCACTGAAACTCATGCCCTGAATCTCATGCCCTGAAACACCTGCACTGAATCTCATGCCCTGAAACTCCTGCCCTGAATCTCATGCCCTGAATCTCGTGCCCTGAAACTCCTGCACTGAAACACCTGCCCTGAATCTCCTGCCCTGAAAATGAAGCCCTGAATCTCATGCTCTAAAACTCGTGCACTGAATCTCATGCCCTCAATTAACTGCACTGAAACTCATGCCCTGAATCTCATGCCCTGAAACACATGCCCTGAATCATCTGCCCAGAAACTCATGCCCTGAATTACATGCCCTGAAATACCTGCCCTGAATCTCATGCCCTGAAACTCCTGCCCTGAAACTCATGCACTCAAACTCATGCCCTGAATCACATGCCCTAAAACTCATGCCCTGAATCATCTGCCCAGAAACTCATGCCCTGAATTACATGCCCTGAAATACCTGCCCTGAATCTCATGCCCTGAAACTCATTCCCTGAATCTCATGCCCTGAAACTCCTGCACTGAAACTCATGCCCTGAATCTCTTGCCCTGAAACACCTGCACTGAAACGCATGCCATGAATTTCCTGTCCTGAAACTCATGCCCTGAATCACATGCCCTGAAACTCCTGCCCTGAAACTCATGCCCTGAAACTCATGCCCTGAAACTCATGCCCTGAATCTCATGCCCTGAATCTCGTGCCCTGAAACTCCTGCACTGAAACACCTGCCCTGAATCTCCTGCCCTGAAAATGAAGCCCTGAATATCATGCCCTGAATCTCATGCCCTGAAACTCATGCCCTGAAACTCATGCCCTGAATCTCCTGTCCTGAAACTCATGCCCTGAATCTCATGCCCTGAATCTCATGTCCTGAAAATCATGCCCTGAATCTCATGCCCTGAATCTCATGCTCTGAAACTGATGCCCTGAATCTCATGCCTTGAAACTCCTGCCCTCAAACTCATGCACTGAAACTCATGCCCTGAATCTCATGCCCTGAAACACCTGCACTGAAACTCATGCCATGAATCTCATATCCTGAAACTCACGACTTGAATCACATGCCCTTAAACTCCTGCCCTGAAACTCATGCCCTGAAACTCATGCCCTGAAACTCATGCCCTGAATCTCATTCCCTGAATCTCGTGCCCTGAAACTCCTGCACTGAAACACCTGCCCTGAATCTCCTGCCCTGAAAATGAAGCCCTGAATCTCATGCCCTGAATCTCATGCCCTGAAACTCATGCCCTGAAACTCATGCCCTGAATCTCCTGTCCTGAAACTCATGCCCTGAATCTCATGCCCTGAATCTCATGCCCTGAATCTCATGCCCTGAAACTCCTGCACTGAAACACCTGCCCTGAATCTCCTGCCCTGAAAATCATGCCCTGAATCTCATGCCCTGAATCTCATGCTCTGAAACTGATGCCCTGAATCTCATGCCCTGAAACTCCTGCACTGAAACTCATGCCATGAATCTCATATCCTGAAAGTCACGCCCTGAATCACATGCCCTGAAACTCCTGCCCTGAAACTCATGCCCTGAAACTCATGCCCTGAATTTCCTGTCCTGAAACTCATGCCCTGAATCTCATGCCCTGAATCTCATGCCCTGAAACTCCTGCACTGAAACACCTGCCCTGAATCTCCTGCCCTGAAAATCATGCCCTGAATCTCATGCCCTGAATTTCATGCTCTGAAACTCATGCCGTGAATCTCATGCCCTCAAGTTCCTGCACTGAAACTCATGCCCTGAATCTCATGACCTGAAACTCATGCCCTGAACCTCATGCCCTGAAACTCAAGCCCTGAATCTCATGCCCTGAAACTCCTGCACTGAAACTCATGCCATGAATCTCATATCCTGAAACTCACGCCCTGAATCACATGCCCTGAAACTCCTGCCCTGAAACTCATGCCCTGAAACTCATGCCCTGAATTTCCTGTCCTGAAACTCATGCCCTGAATCTCATGCCCTGAATCTCATGCCCTGAAACTCCTGCACTGAAACACCTGCCCTGAATCTCCTGCCCTGAAAATCATGCCCTGAATGTCAAGCCCTGAATCTCATGCTCTGAAACTCATGCCCTGAATCTCATGTCCTCAAGTTCCTGCACTGAAACTCATGCCCTGAATCTCATGACCTGAAACTCATGCCCTGAACCTCATGCCCTGAAACTCAAGCCCTGAATCTCATGCCCGGAATCTCATGCCCTAAATCACATACCCTGAAACTCCTGCCCTGAAACTCATGCACTCAAACTCATGCCCTGAATCACATGCCCTAAAACTCCTGCCCTGAAACTCATGCCCTGAAACTCATGCCCTGAACCTCATGCCCTGAAACTCAAGCCCTGAATCTCATGCCTTGAAACTCATGCCCTAAATCACATATCCTGAAACTACTGCCCTGAAACTCATGCACTGAAACTCATGCCCTGAATCACATGCCCTAAAATTCCTGCCCTGAATCATCTGCCCAGAAAAGCATGCCCTGAATTACATGCCCTGAATCTCCTGCCCTGAAAATGAAGCCCTGAATCTCATGCCCTGAATCTCATGCCCTGAAACTCATGCCCTGAAACTCATGCCCTGAATCTCCTGTCCTGAAACTCATGCCCTGAATCTCATGCCCTGAATCTCATGTCCTGAAAATCATGCCCTGAATCTCATGCCCTGAATCTCATGCTCTGAAACTGATGCCCTGAATCTCATGCCTTGAAACTCCTGCCCTCAAACTCATGCACTGAAACTCATGCCCTGAAACACCTGCACTGAAACTCATGCCATGAATCTCATATCCTGAAACTCACGCCTTGAATCACATGCCCTTAAACTCCTGCCCTGAAACTCATGCCCTGAAACTCATGCCCTGAAACTCATGCCCTGAATCTCATGCCCTGAATCTCGTGCCCTGAAACTCCTGCACTGAAACACCTGCCCTGAATCTCCTGCCCTGAAAATGAAGCACTGAATCTCATGCCCTGAATCTCATGCCCTGAAACTCATGCCCTGAAACTCATGCCCTGAATCTCCTGTCCTGAAACTCATGCCCTGAATCTCATGCCCTGAATCTCATGCCCTGAAACTCCTGCACTGAAACACCTGCCCTGAATCTCCTGCCCTGAAAATCATGCCCTGAATCTCATGCCCTGAATCTCATGCTCTGAAACTGATGCCCTGAATCTCATGCCCTGAAACTCCTGCACTGAAACTCATGCCATGAATCTCATATCCTGAAACTCACGCCCTGAATCACATGCCCTGAAACTCCTGCCCTGAAACTCATGCCCTGAAACTCATGCCCTGAATTTCCTGTCCTGAAACTCATGCCCTGAATCTCATGCCCTGAATCTCATGCCCTGAAAACTCCTGCACTGAAACACCTGCCCTGAATCTCCTGCCCTGAAAATCATGCCCTGAATCTCATGCCCTGAATTTCATGCTCTGAAACTCATGCCCTGAATCTCATGCCCTCAAGTTCCTGCACTGAAACTCATGCCCTGAATCTCATGACCTGAAACTCATGCCCTGAACCTCATGCCCTGAAACTCAAGCCCTGAATCTCATGCCCTGAAACTCCTGCACTGAAACTCATGCCATGAATCTCATATCCTGAAACTCTCGCCCTGAATCACATGCCCTGAAACTCCTGCCCTGAAACTCATGCCCTGAAACTCATGCCCTGAATTTCCTGTCCTGAAACTCATGCCCTGAATCTCATGCCCTGAATCTCATGCCCTGAAACTCCTGCACTGAAACACCTGCCCTGAATCTCCTGCCCTGAAAATCATGCCCTGAATCTCAAGCCCTGAATCTCATGCTCTGAAACTCATGCCCTGAATCTCATGCCCTCAAGTTCCTGTACTGAAACTCATGCCCTGAATCTCATGACCTGAAACTCATGCCCTGAACCTCATGCCCTGAAACTCAAGCCCTGAATCTCATGCCCGGAATCTCATGCCCTAAATCACATACCCTGAAACTCCTGCCCTGAAACTCATGCACTCAAACTCATGCCCTGAATCACATGCCCTAAAACTCCTGCCCTGAAACTCATGCCCTGAAACTCATGCCCTGAACCTCATGCCCTGAAACTCAAGCCCTGAATCTCATGCCCTGAAACTCATGCCCTAAATCACATATCCTGAAACTACTGCCCTGAAACTCATGCACTGAAACTCATGCCCTGAATCACATGCCCTAAAATTCCTGCCCTGAAACATCTGCCCAGAAAACCATGCCCTGAATTACATGCCCTGAAATACCTGCCCTGAATCTCATGCCCTGAAACTCATGACCTGAATCTCATGCCCTGAATCTCATGCCCTAAAACTCCTGCCCTGAATCATCTGCCCAGAAACTCATGCCCTGAATTACATGCCCTGAAATACCTGCCCTGAATCTCATGCCCTGAAACTCATGCCCTGAAACTCCTGCACTCAAACTCATGCCATGAATCTCATATCCTGAAACTCACGCCCTGAATTACATGCCCTGAAACTCCTGCCCTGAAACTCATGCCCTGAAACTCATGCCCTGAATCACATGCCCTAAAATTCCTGCCCTGAATCATCTGCCCAGAAAACCATGCCCTGAATTACATGCCCTGAAATACCTGCCCTGAATCTCATGCCCTGAAACTCATGCCCTGAATCTCATGCCCTGAATCTCATGCCCTAAAGCTCCTGCCCTGAATCATCTGCCCAGAAACTCATGCCCTGAATTACATGCCCTGAAATACCTGCCCTGAATCTCATGCCCTGAAACTCATGCCCTGAATCTCATGCCCTGAAACTCCTGCACTCAAACTCATGCCATGAATCTCATATCCTGAAACTCACGCCCTGAATTACATGCCCTGAAACTCCTGCCCTGAAACTCATGCCCTGAAACTCATGCCCTGAATCTCCTGTCCTAAAACTCATGCCCTGAATCTCATGCTCTGAATCTCATGCCCTGAAACTCCTGCACTGAAACACCTGCCCTGACTCTCCTGCCCTGAAAATCATACCCTGAATCTCATGCCCTGAATCTCATGCTCTGAAACTCATGCCCTAAATCACATACCCTGAAACTCCTGCCCTGAAACTCATGCACTCAAACTCGTGCCCTGAATCACATGCCCTAAAACTCCTGCCCTGAATCTCATGCCCTGAAACTCAAGCCCTGAATCTCATGCCCTGAAACTCATACCCTAAATCACATACCCTGAAACTACTGCGCTGAACCGCATGCACTGAAACTCATGCCCTGAATCACATGCCCTAAAATTCCTGCCCTGAATCATCTGCCCAGAAACTCATGCCCTGAATTACATGCCCTGAATCACATGCCCTAAAATTCCTGCCCTGAATCATCTGCCCAGAAACTCATGCCCTGAATTACATGCCCTGAAATACCTGCCCTGAATCTCATGCCCTGAAACTCATGCCCTGAATCTCATGCCCTGAACCTCATGCCCTGAAACTCCTGCACTGAAACACCAGCCCTGAATCTCCTGCCTTAAAAATCATGCCCTGAATCTCATGCCCTGAATCTCATGCTCTGAAACTCGTGCACTGAATCTCATGCCCTCAAGTTCCTGCACTGAAACTCATGCCCTGAATCTCATGCCCTGAAACTCATGCCCTGAACCTCATTCCCTGAAACTCAAGCCCTGAATCTCATGCCCTGAAACTCATGCCCTAAATCACATACCCTGAAACTCCTGCCCTGAAACTCATGCACTGAAACTCATGCCCTGAATCACATGCCCTAAAACTCATGCCCTGAATCATCTGCCCAGAAACTCATGCCCTGAATTACATGCCCTGAAATACCTGCCCTGAATCTCATGCCCTGAAACTCATGCCCTGAATCTCATGCCCTGAAACTCCTGCTCTGAAACTCATGCCATGAATCTCATATCCTGAAACTCACGCCCTGAATTACATGCCCTGAAACTCCTGCCCTGAAACTCATGCCCTGAAACTCATGCCCTGAAACTCATGCCCTGAAACTCATGCCCTGAATCTCCTGCCCTAAAACTCATGCCCTGAATCTCATGTCCTGAATCTCATGCCCTGAAACTCCTGCACTGAAACACCTGCCCTGAATCTCCTGCCCTGAAACTCATGCCCTGAATCTCATGCCCTGAATCTCACGCTCTGAAACTCGTGCACTGAATCTCATGACCTCAAGTTACTGCACTGAAACTCATGCCCTGAATCTCATGTCCTGAAACTCCTGCACTGAACCACCTGCCCTGAATCTCCTGCCTTGGAAATCATGACCTGAATCTCATGCCCTGAATCTCATGCTCTGAAACTCGTGCACTGAATCTCATGCCCTCAAGTTCCTGCACTGAAACTCAAGCCCTGAATCTCATGCCCTGAAACTCATGCCCTGAACCTCATGCCCTGAAACTCAAGCCCTGAATCTCATGCCCTGAAACTCATGCCCTAAATCACATACCCTGAAACTCCTGCCCTGAATCATCTGCCCAGAAACTCATGCCCTGAATTACATGCCCTGAAATACCTAACCCTGAATCTCATGCCCTGAAACTCATGCCCTGAATCTCATGCCCAGAAACTCCTGCCCTCAAACTCATGCACTGAAACTCATGCCCTGAATCTCATGCCTTGAAACTCCTGCCCTCAAACTCATGCACTGAAACTCATGCCCTGAATCTCATGCCCTGCAACACCTGCACTGAAACTCATGCCATGAATCTCATATCCTGAAACTCACGCCAAGAATCACATGCCCTGAAACTCCTGCCCTGAAACTCATGCCCTGAAACTCATGCCCTGAAACTCATGCCCTGAATCTCATGCCCTGAATCTCGTGCCCTGAAACTCCTGCACTGAAACACCTGCCCTGAATCTCCTGCCCTGAAAATGAAGCCCTGAATCTCATGCCCTGAATCTCATGCCCTGAAACTCATGCCCTGAAACTCATGCTCTGAATCTCCTGTCCTGAAACTCATGCCCTGAATCTCATGCCCTGAATCTCATGCCCTGAAACTCCTGCACTGAAACACCTGCCCTGAATCTCCTGCCCTGAAAATCATGCCCTGAATCTCATGCCCTGAATCTCATGCTCTGAAACTCATGCCCTGAATCTCAAGCCCTGAATCTCATGCCCAGAAACTCATGCCCTACATCACATACCCTGAAACTCCTGCCCTGAAACTCATGCACTGAAACTCATGCCCTGAATCACATGCCCTAAAACTCATGCCCTGAATCATCTGCCCAGAAACTCATGCCCTGAATTACATGCCCTGAAACACCTGCCCTGAATCTCATGCCCTGAAACTCATGCCCTTAATCTCATGGCCTGAAACTCCTGCCCTCAAACTCATGCACTGAAACTCATGCCCTGAATCTCATGCCTTGAAACTCCTGCCCTCAAACTCATGCACTGAAACTCATGCCCTGAATCTCATGCCCTGAAACACCTGCACTGAAACTCATGCCATAATCTCATATCCTGAAACTCACGCCTTGAATCACATGCCCTGAAACTCCTGCCCTGAAACTCATGCCCTGAAACTCATGCCCTGAATCTCATGCACTGAATCTCGTGCCCTGAAACTCCTGCACTGAAACACCTGCCCTGAATCTCCTGCCCTGAAAATGTAGCCCTGAATCTCATGCCCTGAAACTCATGCCCTGAATCATCTGCCCAGAAACTCATGCCCTGAATTACATGCCCTGAAATTCCTGCCCTGAATCTCATGCCCTGAAACTCATGCCCTGAATCTCATGCCCTGAAACTCCTGCCCTCAAACTCATGCAGTGAAACTCAAGCCCTGAATTTCATGCCTTGAAACTCCTGTCCTGAATCTCATGCCCTGAAACTCATGCCCTGAATCTCATGCTCTGAAACTCCTGCACTGAAACTCATGCCATGAATCTCATATCCTGAAACTCACGCCCTGAATTACATACCCTGAAACTCCTGCCCTGAAACGCATGCCCTGAAACTCATTCCCTGAATCTCCTTTCCTAAAACTCATGCCCTGAATCTCATGCCCTGAATCTCATGCCCTGAAATTCCTGCACTGAAACTCATGCCCTGAATCTCATGCCCTGAATCTCATGCTCTGAAACTCGTGCACTGAATCTCATGCCCTCAAGTTCCTGCACTGAAACTCATGCCCTGAATCTCATGCCCTGAAACTCATGCCCTGAACCTCATGCCCTGAAACTCAAGCCCTGAATCTCATGCCCTGAAACTCATGCCCTAAATCACATACCCTGAAACTCCTGCCCTTAAACTCGTGCACTGAATCTCATGCCCTGAATCTCCTGTCCTGAAACTCATGCCCTGAATCTCATGCCCTGAATCTCATGCCCTGAAACTCCTGCACTGAAACACCTGCCCTGAATCTCCTGCCCTGAAAATCATGCGTTGAATCTCAAGCCCTGAATCTCATGCTCTGAAACTCATGCCCTGAATCTCATGCCCTCAAGTTCCTGCACTGAAACTCATGCCCTGAATCTCATGACCTGAAACTCATGCCCTGAACCTCATGCCCTGAAACTCAAGCCCTGAATCTCATGCCCGGAATCTCATGCCCTAAATCACATACCCTGAAACTCCTGCCCTGAAACTCATGCACTCAAAATCATGCCCTGAATCACATGCCCTAAAACTCCTGCCCTGAAACTCATGCCCTGAAACTCATGCCCTGAACCTCATGCCCTGAAACTCAAGCCCTGAATCTCATGCCCTGAAACTCATGCCCTAAATCACATACCCTGAAACTACTGCCCTGAAACTCATGCACTGAAACTCATGCCCTGAATCACATGCCCTAAAATTCCTGCCCTGAATCATCTGCCCAGAAAATCATGCCCTGAATTACATGCCCTGAAATACCTGCCCTGAATTTCATGCCCTGAAACTCATGCCCTGAATCTCATGCCCTGAATCTCATGCCCTAAAACTCCTGCCCTGAATCATCTGCCCAGAAACTCATGCCCTGAATTACATGCCCTGAAATACCTGCCCTGAATCTCATGCCCTGAAACTCATGCCCTGAATCTCATGCCCTGAAACTCCTGCACTCAAACTCATGCCATGAATCTCATATCCTGAAACTCACGCCCTGAATTACATGCCCTGAAACTCCTGCCCTGAAACTCATGCCCTGACACTCATGCCCTGAAACTCATGCCCTGAATCTCCTGTCCTAAAACTCATGCCCTGAATCTCATGCTCTGAATCTCATGCCCTGAAACTCCTGCACTGAAACACCTGCCCTGAATCTCCTGCCCTGAAAATCATACCCTGAATCTCATGCCCGGAATCTCATGCTCTGAAACTCATGCCCTAAATCACATACCCTGAAACTCCTGCCCTCAAACTCATGCACTCAAACTCGTGCCCTGAATCACATGCCCTAAAACTCCTGCCCTGAATCTCATGCCCTGAAACTCAAGCCCTGAATCTCATGCCCTGAAACTCATACCCTAAATCACATACCCTGAAACTACTGCCCTGAAACGCATGCACTGAAACTCATGCCCTGAATCACATGCCCTAAAATTCCTGCCCTGAATCATCTGCCCAGAAACTCATGCCCTGAATTACATGCCCTGAATCACATGCCCTAAAATTCCTGCCCTGAATCATCTGCCCAGAAACTCATGCCCTGAATTACATGCCCTGAAATACCTGCCCTGAATCTCATGCCCTGAAACTCATGCCCTGAATCTCATGCCCTGAATCTCATGCCCTGAAACTCCTGCACTGAAACACCAGCCCTGAATCTCCTGCCTTAAAAATCATGCCCTGAATCTCATGCCCTGAATCTCATGCTCTGAAACTCGTGCACTGAATCTCATGCCCTCAAGTTCCTGCACTGAAACTCATGCCCTGAATCTCATGCCCTGAAACTCATGCCCTGAACCTCATTCCCTGAAACTCAAGCCCTGAATCTCATGCCCTGAAACTCATGCCCTAAATCACATACCCTGAAACTCCTGCCCTGAAACTCATGCACTGAAACTCATGCCCTGAATCACATGCCCTAAAACTCATGCCCTGAATCATCTGCACAGAAACTCATGCCCTGAATTACATGCCCTGAAATACCTGCCCTGAATCTCATGCCCTGAAACTCATGCCCTGAATCTCATGCCCTAAAACTCCTGCCCTGAATCATCTGCCCAGAAACTCATGCCCTGAATTACATGCCCTGAAATACCTGCCCTGAATCTCATGCCCTGAAACTCATGCCCTGAAACTCCTGCACTCAAACTCATGCCATGAATCTCATATCCTGAAACTCACGCCCTGAATTACATGCCCTGAAACTCCTGCCCTGAAACTCATGCCCTGAAACTCATGCCCTGAATCACATGCCCTAAAATTCCTGCCCTGAATCATCTGCCCAGAAAACCATGCCCTGAATTACATGCCCTGAAATACCTGCCCTGAATCTCATGCCCTGAAACTCATGCCCTGAATCTCATGCCCTGAATCTCATGCCCTAAAGCTCCTGCCCTGAATCATCTGCCCAGAAACTCATGCCCTGAATTACATGCCCTGAAATACCTGCCCTGAATCTCATGCCCTGAAACTCATGCCCTGAATCTCATGCCCTGAAACTCCTGCACTCAAACTCATGCCATGAATCTCATATCCTGAAACTCACGCCCTGAATTACATGCCCTGAAACTCCTGCCCTGAAACTCATGCCCTGAAACTCATGCCCTGAATCTCCTGTCCTAAAACTCATGCCCTGAATCTCATGCTCTGAATCTCATGCCCTGAAACTCCTGCACTGAAACACCTGCCCTGACTCTCCTGCCCTGAAAATCATACCCTGAATCTCATGCCCTGAATCTCATGCTCTGAAACTCATGCCCTAAATCACATACCCTGAAACTCCTGCCCTGAAACTCATGCACTCAAACTCGTGCCCTGAATCACATGCCCTAAAACTCCTGCCCTGAATCTCATGCCCTGAAACTCAAGCCCTGAATCTCATGCCCTGAAACTCATACCCTAAATCACATACCCTGAAACTACTGCGCTGAACCGCATGCACTGAAACTCATGCCCTGAATCACATGCCCTAAAATTCCTGCCCTGAATCATCTGCCCAGAAACTCATGCCCTGAATTACATGCCCTGAATCACATGCCCTAAAATTCCTGCCCTGAATCATCTGCCCAGAAACTCATGCCCTGAAACTCATGCCCTGAATCTCATGCCCTGAAACTCCTGCCCTCAAACTCATGCAGTGAAACTCAAGCCCTGAATTTCATGCCTTGAAACTCCTGTCCTGAATCTCATGCCCTGAAACTCATGCCCTGAATCTCATGCTCTGAAACTCCTGCACTGAAACTCATGCCATGAATCTCATATCCTGAAACTCACGCCCTGAATTACATACCCTGAAACTCCTGCCCTGAAACGCATGCCCTGAAACTCATTCCCTGAATCTCCTTTCCTAAAACTCATGCCCTGAATCTCATGCCCTGAATCTCATGCCCTGAAATTCCTGCACTGAAACTCATGCCCTGAATCTCATGCCCTGAATCTCATGCTCTGAAACTCGTGCACTGAATCTCATGCCCTCAAGTTCCTGCACTGAAACTCATGCCCTGAATCTCATGCCCTGAAACTCATGCCCTGAACCTCATGCCCTGAAACTCAAGCCCTGAATCTCATGCCCTGAAACTCATGCCCTAAATCACATACCCTGAAACTCCTGCCCTTAAACTCGTGCACTGAATCTCATGCCCTGAATCTCCTGTCCTGAAACTCATGCCCTGAATCTCATGCCCTGAATCTCATGCCCTGAAACTCCTGCACTGAAACACCTGCCCTGAATCTCCTGCCCTGAAAATCATGCGTTGAATCTCAAGCCCTGAATCTCATGCTCTGAAACTCATGCCCTGAATCTCATGCCCTCAAGTTCCTGCACTGAAACTCATGCCCTGAATCTCATGACCTGAAACTCATGCCCTGAACCTCATGCCCTGAAACTCAAGCCCTGAATCTCATGCCCGGAATCTCATGCCCTAAATCACATACCCTGAAACTCCTGCCCTGAAACTCATGCACTCAAAATCATGCCCTGAATCACATGCCCTAAAACTCCTGCCCTGAAACTCATGCCCTGAAACTCATGCCCTGAACCTCATGCCCTGAAACTCAAGCCCTGAATCTCATGCCCTGAAACTCATGCCCTAAATCACATACCCTGAAACTACTGCCCTGAAACTCATGCACTGAAACTCATGCCCTGAATCACATGCCCTAAAATTCCTGCCCTGAATCATCTGCCCAGAAAATCATGCCCTGAATTACATGCCCTGAAATACCTGCCCTGAATTTCATGCCCTGAAACTCATGCCCTGAATCTCATGCCCTGAATCTCATGCCCTAAAACTCCTGCCCTGAATCATCTGCCCAGAAACTCATGCCCTGAATTACATGCCCTGAAATACCTGCCCTGAATCTCATGCCCTGAAACTCATGCCCTGAATCTCATGCCCTGAAACTCCTGCACTCAAACTCATGCCATGAATCTCATATCCTGAAACTCACGCCCTGAATTACATGCCCTGAAACTCCTGCCCTGAAACTCATGCCCTGACACTCATGCCCTGAAACTCATGCCCTGAATCTCCTGTCCTAAAACTCATGCCCTGAATCTCATGCTCTGAATCTCATGCCCTGAAACTCCTGCACTGAAACACCTGCCCTGAATCTCCTGCCCTGAAAATCATACCCTGAATCTCATGCCCGGAATCTCATGCTCTGAAACTCATGCCCTAAATCACATACCCTGAAACTCCTGCCCTCAAACTCATGCACTCAAACTCGTGCCCTGAATCACATGCCCTAAAACTCCTGCCCTGAATCTCATGCCCTGAAACTCAAGCCCTGAATCTCATGCCCTGAAACTCATACCCTAAATCACATACCCTGAAACTACTGCCCTGAAACGCATGCACTGAAACTCATGCCCTGAATCACATGCCCTAAAATTCCTGCCCTGAATCATCTGCCCAGAAACTCATGCCCTGAATTACATGCCCTGAATCACATGCCCTAAAATTCCTGCCCTGAATCATCTGCCCAGAAACTCATGCCCTGAATTACATGCCCTGAAATACCTGCCCTGAATCTCATGCCCTGAAACTCATGCCCTGAATCTCATGCCCTGAATCTCATGCCCTGAAACTCCTGCACTGAAACACCAGCCCTGAATCTCCTGCCTTAAAAATCATGCCCTGAATCTCATGCCCTGAATCTCATGCTCTGAAACTCGTGCACTGAATCTCATGCCCTCAAGTTCCTGCACTGAAACTCATGCCCTGAATCTCATGCCCTGAAACTCATGCCCTGAACCTCATTCCCTGAAACTCAAGCCCTGAATCTCATGCCCTGAAACTCATGCCCTAAATCACATACCCTGAAACTCCTGCCCTGAAACTCATGCACTGAAACTCATGCCCTGAATCACATGCCCTAAAACTCATGCCCTGAATCATCTGCACAGAAACTCATGCCCTGAATTACATGCCCTGAAATACCTGCCCTGAATCTCATGCCCTGAAACTCATGCCCTGAATCTCATGCCCTGAAACTCCTGCACTGAAACTCATGCCATGAATCTCATATCCTGAAACTCACGCCCTGAATTACATGCCCTGAAACTCCTGCCCTGAAACTCATGCCCTGAAACTCATGCCCTGAAACTCATGCCCTGAATCTCCTGTCCTAAAACTCATGACCTGAATCTCATGTCCTGAATCTCATGCCCTGAAACTCCTGCACTGAATCTCACGCTCTGAAACTCGTGCACTGAATCTCATGACCTCAAGTTACTGCACTGAAACTCATGCCCAGAATCTCATGTCCTGAAACTCCTGCACTGAAACACCTGCCCTGAATCTCCTGCCTTGAAAATCATGACCTGAATCTCATGCCCTGAATCTCATGCTCTGAATCATCTGCCCAGAAACTCATGCCCTGAATTACACGCCCTGAAATACCTGCCCTGAATCTCATACCCTGAAACTCATGCCCTGAATCTCATGCCCAGAAACTCCTTGCCCTCAAAACTCATGCACTGAAACTCATGCCCTGAATCTCATGCCTTGAAACTCCTGCCCTCAAACTCATGCACTGAAAACTCATGCCCTGAATCTCATGCCCTGAAACACCTGCACTGAAACTCATGCCATGAATCTCATATCCTGAAACTCACGCCTTGAATCACATGCCCCTGAAACTCCTGCCCTGAAACTCATGCTCTGAAACTCATGCCCTGAAACTCATTGCCCTGAATCTCATGCCCTGAATCTCGTGCCTGAAACTCCTGCACTGAAACACCTGCCCTGAATCTCCTGCCCTGAAAATGAAGCCCTGAATCTCATGCCCTGAATCTCATGCCCTGAAACTCATGCCCTGAAACTCATGCCCTGAATCTCCTGTCCTGAAACTCCTGCCCTGAAAATCATGCCCTGAATCTCATGCCCTGAATCTCATGCTCTGAAACTCATGCCCTGAATCTCAAGCCCTGAATCTCATGCCCTGAAACTCATGCCCTACATCACATACCCTGAAACTCCTGCCCTGAAACTCATGCACTGAAACTCATGCCTGAATCACATGCCCTAAAACTCATGCCCTGAATCATCTGCCCAGAAACTCATGCCCTGAATTACATGCCCTGAAACACCTGCCCTGAATCTCATGCCCTAAAACTCATGCCCTTAATCTCATGGCCTGAAACTCCTGCCCTCAAACTCATGCACTGAAACTCATGCCCTGAATCTCATGCCTTGAAACTCCTGCCCTCAAACTCATGCACTGAAACTCATGCCCTGAATCTCATGCCCTGAAACACCTGCACTGAAACTCATGCCATGAATCTCATATCCTGAAACTCACGCCTTGAATCACATGCCCTGAAACTCCTGCCCTGAATCTCATGCCCTGAAACTCATGCCCTGAATCTCATGCACTGAATCTCGTGCCCTGAAACTCCTGCACTGAAACACCTGCCCTGAATCTCCTGCCCTTAAAATGAAGCCCTGAATCTCATGCCCTGAAACTCATGCCCTGAAACTCATGCCCTGAATCTCCTGTCCTGAAACTCATGCCCTGAATCTCATGCCCTGAATCTCATGCCCTGAAACTCCTGCACTGAAACACCTGCCCTGAATCTCCTGCACTGAAAATCATGCCCTGAATATCATGCCCTGAATCTCATGCTCTGAAACTCATGCCCTGAATCTCATGCCCTGAATCTCCTGCACTGAAACTCATGCCATGAATCTCATATCCTGAAACTCATGCCCTGAATCTCATGCCCTGAATCTCATGCCCAGAAACTCCTGCACTGAAACACCTGCCCTGAATCTCCTGCCCTGAAAATCATGCCCTGAAACTCAAGCCCTGAATCTCCTGCCCTGAAACTCATGCACTGAAAACTCATGCCCTGAATCACATGCCCTAAAACTCCTGCCCTGAATCATCTGCCAGAAACTCATGCCCTGAATTACATGCCCTGAAATTCCTGCCCTGAATCTCATGCCCTGAAACTCATGCCCTGAATCTCATGCCCTGAAACTCCTGCCCTCAAACTCATGCAGTGAAACTCAAGCCCTGAATTTCATGCCTTAAAACTCCTGCCCTGAATCTCATGCCCTGAAACTCATGCCCTGAATCTCATGCCCTGAAACTCCTGCACTGAAACTCATGCCATTGCCATGAATCTCATATCCTGAAACTCACGCCCTGAATTACATACCCTGAAACTCCTGCCTTGAAACGCATGCCCTGAAACTCATTCCCTGAATCTCCTTTCCTAAAACTCATGCCCTGAATCTCATGCCCTGAATCTCATGCCCTGAAATTCCCTGCACTGAAACTCATGCCCTGAATCTCATGCTCTGAACTCGTGCACTGAATCTCATGCCCTCAAGTTCCTGCACTGAAACTCATGCCCCTGAAATCTCATGCCCTGAAACTCATGCCCTAAATCACATACCCTGAAACTCCTGCCCTGAAACTCATGCACTGAATCTCATGCCCTGAACCACATGCCCTAAAACTAATGTCCTGAATCATCTGCCCAGAAACTCATGCCCTGAATTACATGCCCTGAAACACCTGCCCTGAATCTCATGCCCTGAAACTCACGCCCTGAATCACATGCCCTGAAACTCCTGCCCTGAAACTCATGCCCTGAAACTCATGCCCTGAAACTCATGCCCTGAATCTCCTGTCCTGAAAAATCATGCCCTGAATCTCATGCCCTGAATCTCATGCCCTGAAACTCCTGCACTGAAACACCTGCCCTGAATCTCCTGCCCTGAAAATGAAGCCCTGAATCTCATGCTCTAAAACTCGTGCACTGAATCGCATGCCCTCAATTAACTGCACTGAAACTCATGCCCTGAATCTCATGCCCTGAAACTCATGCCCTGAACCTCATGCCCTGAAACTCAAGCCCTGAATCTCATCCCTGAAACTCCTGCCCTGAAACTCATGCCTGAACTCATGCACTGAACTCTGCCCTGAATCACATGCCCTAAAACTCCTGCCCTGAAACATCTGCCCAGAAACTCGATGCCCCTGAATTTCATGCCCTGAAACTCATGCCCTGAATCTCAAGCCCTTGAAATTCCTGGCCCTAAAACTCATGCACTGAAACTCATGCCCTGAATCTCATTCCTTGAAACTCCTGTCCTGAATCTCATGCCCTGAACTCATGCCCTGAATCTCATGCCCTGAAACTCACACCCTGAATTACATGCCCTGAAACTCCTGCCCTGAATCTGATGCCCTGAATCTCATGCTATGACACTCCTGCACTGAAACTCCTGCCCTGAATCTCCTGCCACTGAAACTCATGCCCTGAATCTCATGCCCTGTATCTCATGCTCTGAAACACCTGCTGTGAAACTCCTGTCCTGAATCTCCTGCCTTCAAACTCATGCCCTGAATCTCATGTCCTGAAACTCCTGCCCTGAATCACCTGCCCTGAAACTCATGCCCTGAATCTCATGCCCTGAAACACTGCATTCAAACACGTGCCCTAAAACTCATGCCCTGAAACTCCTGCACTGAAACACCTGCCCTGAATCTCCTGCCCTGAAAACTCATGCCGTGAATCTCATGCCCTGAATCTCATGCACTAAAACTCATGCTATGAACCTCATGCCCTGAAACTCAAGCCCTGATCTCATGCACTGAAAACTCTTGCCCTGAATCTCATACCCTGAAACTCCTGCCCTAAAACTCCTGCCCTGAATCATCTGCCCAGAAACTCATGCCCTGAATTACATGCCCTGAAATTCCTGGCCTGAATCTCATGCCCTGAAACTCATGCCCTGTATCTCAAGCACTGAAAGTTCTGCCCTCAAACTCATGCACTGAAACTCATGCCCTGAATCTCATGCCTTGAAACTCCTGTCCTGAATCTCATGCCCTGAAACTCATGCCCTGAATCTCATGCCATGAAACTCCTGCCCTGTAACACATGCCATCAATCTCATATCCTGAAACTCACGCCCTGAATTACATGCCCTGAAACTCCTGCCCTCAAACTGATGCACTGAAACTCATGCACTGAAACTCATGCCCTGAATCTCATACCTTGAAACCCCTGTCCTGAATCTCATGCCCTGAAACTCATGCCCTGAATCTGATGCCCTGAATCTCATGCTAAGAAACTCCTGCACTGAAACTCCTGCCCTGAATCTCCTGCCCTGAAACTAATGCCCCTGAATCTCATGTCCTTGAAACTCCTGCCCTGAATGACCTGCGCCGAAACTCATGCCCTGAATCTCATGCCACTGAAACTCCTGCATTCAAACACCTGCCCTGAAACTCATGCCCTGAATCTCATGTCCTGAAACTCCTGCCCTGAATCAGCTGCCTGAAACTCATGCCCTGAATCTCATGCACTGAAACTCATGCCCTAAATCTCATACCCTGAAACTCCTGCCCTGAAACTCATGCACTGAAACTCAAGCCCTGAATCACATGCTCAAGAAACTCCCTGCCCTGAATCATCTGCCCCAGCAACTCATGCCCTGAATTACATGCCCTGAAATTCCTGCCCTGAATCTCATGCCCTGAAACTCATGCCCTGAATCTCTTGCCCTGAAACTCCTGCCCTCAAACTCATGCACTGAAACTCATGCACTGAAATTCATGCCCTGAATCTGATGCCTTGAAACTGCTGTCCCTGAATCTCATGCCCTGAAACTCATTCCCTGAATCTGATGCCCGGAATCTCATGCTATGAAACTCCTGCACTGAAACTCCTGCCCTGAATCTCCTGCCCTGAATCTCAAGCCCTGAAACCACAGACCTGAAACCCATGCCCTGAAACTCATGTCCTGAATCTCATTCCCTGAAACTCAAGCCCTGAATCTCATGCACTGAAACTCATGCCCTAAATCTCATACCCTGAAACTCCTGCCCTGAATCTCATGCACTGAAACTCAAGCCCTGAATCACATGCTCAAAAACTCCTGCCCTGAATCATCTGCCCAGCAACTCATGCCCCGAATTACATGCCCTGAAATTCCTGCCCTGAATCTCATGCCCTGAAACTCATGCCCTGAATCTCATGCCCTGAAACTCCTGCCCTCAAAACTCATGCACTGATACTCATGCCCTGAAACTCATTCCTTGAAACTCCTGCCCTGAAACTCATGCACTGAATCTCATGCCCTGAATCACATGCCCTAAAACTCCTGCCCTGAATCATCTGCCCAGAAACTCATGCCCTGAATTACATGCCCTGAAATTCCTGCCCTAAATCTCATGCCCTGAAACTCATGCCCTGAATCTCATGCCCTGAAATTCCTGCCCTCAAACTCATGCACTGAAACTCATTCCCTGAATCTCATGCCTTGAAACTCCTGTCCTGAATCTCATGCCCTGAAAACTCATTGCCCTGACTCTCATGCCCTGAAACTCCTGCCCTGAAACTCATGCCATGAATCTCATATCCTGAAACTCACACCCTGAATTACATGCCCTGAAACTCCTGCCCTCAAACTCATGCACTGAAACTCATGCACTGAAACTCATGCCCTGAATCTCATGCCCTAAAACTCATGCCCTGAATCTCATGCCCTGAAACTCCTGCATGAAACTCCTGCCCTGAAACTGCAGCCTGAATCTCAAGTCCTGAAACCACAGACCTGAAACCCATGCACTGAAACTCATGTCCTGAATATCATTCCCTGAAACTCATGTCCTGAAACTCATGCCAGAATCTCATGCCCTGAAACTCAAGCCCTGAATCTCATGCACTGAAACTCATGCCCTAAATCTCATACCCTGAAACTCCTGCCCTGAAACTCATGCACTGAAACTCATGCCCTAGAATCACATGCCCTAAACTCCTGCCCTGAAACATCTGCCCAGAAACTGATGCCCTGAATTTCATGCCCTGAAACTCATGCCCTGAATCTCAAGCCCTGAAATTCCTGCCCTAAAACTCATGCACTGAAACTCATGCCCTGAATCTCATTCCTTGAAAACTCCTGTCCTGAATCTCATGCCCTGAAACTCATGCCCTGAATCTCATGCCCTGAAACTCACACCCTGAATTACATGCCCTGAAACTCCTGCCCTGAATCTGATGCCCTGAATCTCATGCTATGACACTCCTGCACTGAAACTCCTGCCCTGAATCTCCTGCCCTGAAACTCATGCCCTGAATCTCATGCCCTGTATCTCATGCTCTGAAACACCTGCTGTGAAACTCCTGTCCTGAATCTCCTGCCTTCAAACTCATGCGCCTGAATCTCATGTCCTGAAACTCCCTGCCCTGAATCACCTGCCCTGAAACTCATGCCCTGAATCTCATGCCCTGAAACACTGCATTCAAACACGTGCCCTAAAACTCATGCCCTGAAACTCCTGCACTGAAACACCTGCCCTGAATCTCCTGCCCTGAAACTCATGCCGTGAATCTCATGCCCCTGAATCTCATGCACTAAAACTCATGCTATGAACCTCATTGCCCTGAAACTCAAGCCCTGAATCTCATGCACTGAAACTCTTGCCCTGAATCTCATACCCTGAAACTCCTGCCCTTAAAACTCCTGCCCTGAATCATCTGCCCAGAAAACTCATGCCCTGAATTACATGCCCTGAAATTCCTGGCCTGAACTTCTCATGCCTGAAACTCATGCCCTGTATCTCAAGCACTGAAAGTTCTGCCCTCAAACTCATGCACTGAAACTCATGCCCTGAATCTCATGCCTTGAAACTCCTGTCCTGAATCTCATGCCCTGAAACTCATGCCCTGAATCTCATGCCATGAAACTCCTGCCCTGTAACTCATGCCATCAATCTCATATCCTGAAACTCACGCCCTGAATTACATGCCCTGAAACTCCTGCCCTCAAACTGATGCACTGAAACTCATGCACTGAAACTCATGCCCTGAATCTCATACCTTGAAACCCCTGTCCTGAATCTCATGCCCATGAAACTCATGCCCTGAATCTGATTGCCCTGAATCTCATGCTAAGAAACTCCTGCACTGAAACTCCTGCCCTGAATCTCCTGCCCTGAAACTAATGCCCTGAATCTCATGTCCTGAAACTCCTGCCCTGGAAATGACCTGCGCTCGAAACTCATGCCCTGAATCTCATGCCCTGAAACTCCTGCATTCAACACCTGCCCTGAAAACTCATGCCCTGAATCTCATGTCCTGAAACTCCTGCCCTGAATCAGCTGCCCTGAAACTCATGCCCTGAATCTCATGCACTGAAACTCATGCCCTTAAATCTCATACCCTGAAACTCCTGCCCTGAAACTCATGCACTGAAACTCAAGCCCTGAATCACATGCTCAAAAACTCCTGCCCTGAATCATCTGCCCAGCAACTCATGCCCTGTAATTACATGCCCCTGAAATTCCTGCCCTGAATCTCATGCCCTGAAACTCATGCCCTGAATCTCTTGCCCCTGAAACTCCTGCCCTCAAACTCATGCACATGAAACTCATGGCACTGAAATTCATGCCCTGAATCTGATGCCTTGAAACTGCTTGTCCTGAATCTCATGCCCTGAAACTCATGCCCTGAATCTGATGCCCGGAATCTCATGCTATGAAAACTCCTGCACTGAAACTCCTGCCCTGAATCTCCTGCCCTGAATCTCAAGCCCTGAAACCACAGACCTGAAACCCATGCCCTGAAACTCATGTCCTGAATCTCATTCCCTGAAACTCAAGCCCTGAATCTCATGCACTGAAACTCATGCCCTAAATCTCATACCCTGAAACTCCTGCCCTGAATCTCATGCACTGAAACTCAAGCCCTGAATCACATGCTCAAAAACTCCTGCCCTGAATCATCTGCCCAGCAACTCATGCCCCGAATTACATGCCCTGAAATTTCCTGCCCTGAATCTCATGCCCTGAAACTCATGCCCTGAATCTCATGCCCTGAAACTCCTGCCCTCAAAACTCATTGCACTGATACTCATGCCCTGAAACTCATTCCTTGAAACTCCTGCCCTGAAACTCATGCACTGAATCTCATGCCCTGAAATCACATGCCCTAAAACTCCTGCCCTGAATCATCTGCCCAGAAACTCATGCCCTGAATTACATGCCCTGAAATTCCTGCC
>NW_027277080.1:0-32005 GCF_030028105.1 Mobula birostris
TGTGATTTAGGGCATGAGTTTCAGGGCATGAGATTCAGGGCATGAGTTTCAGTGCAGGAACTTGAGGGCATGAGATTCAGTGCACGAGTTTCAGTGCGTGAGAATCAGGGCATGAGATTCAGGGCAAGTGTTTCAGTGCAGGAGATTCAGGGCATCAGATTCAGGGCATGAGATTCAGAGCATGAGTTTCAGGGTATGAGTTTCAGGGCAGGAGTTTCAGGGCATGTGAATCAGGGCATGAGTTTCAGTGCATGAGTTTGAGGGCAGGAGTTTCAAGGCATGAGATTCAGGGCATGAGTTTCAGTGCATGAGTTTGAGGGCAGGAGTTTTACGGCATGAGATTCAGGGCATGAGTTTCAGGGCATGAGATTCAGGGCAGGTATTTCAGGGCATGTAATTCAGGGCATGAGTTTCTGGGCAGATGATTCAGGGCAGGAGAATTAGGGCATGTGATTCAGGGCATGAGTTTCAGTGCATGAGTTTCAGGGCAGGAGTTTCAGGGTATGTGATTTTGGGCATGAGTTTCATGGCAGGAGATTCAGGGCAGGTGTTTCAGTGCAGGAGTTTCAGGGCATAAGATTCAGGGCATGAGTTTCAGGACATGAGATTCAGGACACGAGTTTCAAGGCAGGAGATTCAGGACAAGAGTTTCACAGCAGGAGTTTCAGTGCATGAGATTCAGGGCATGAGATTCAGGGCATGAGTTTCAGGGCAGGAGATTCAGTGCAGGAGTTTCAGTGCAGGAGTTTCATAGCGTGAGTTTCAGGGCAGGAGATTCAGGGCAGGAGATTCAGGGCAGGAGTTTCAGGGCAGGAGATTCGGGGCATGAGTTTCAGTGCATGAGTTTCAGGGCAGGAGTTTCAGGGTATGTGATTTAGGGCATGAGTTTCAGGGCATGAGATTCAGGGCCTGAGTTTCAGTGCATGAGGTTCAGGGCATGAGTTTCAGTGCAGGAACTTGAGGGCATGAGATTCAGTACACGAATTTCAGAGCATGAGATTCAGGGCATGATTTTCAGGGCAGGAGAATCAGGGCAAGTGTTTCAGTGCAGGAGATTCAGGGCCTGAGATTCAGGGCATGAGATTCAGAGCAGGAGTTTCAGGGCTTGAGATTCAGGGCATGAGTTTCAGGGCATGAGATTCAGGGCAGGAATTTCAGGGCATGTAATTCAGGGCATGAGTTTCTGGGCAGATAATTCGGGGCAGGGCTTTTAGGGCGAGGGAATGAGATTCAGGACATGAGTTGCAGGGCATGAGGTTCAGGGCATGTGTTTCAGGGCATGAGATTCAGGGCAAGAGATTCAGGGCATGATTTTTAGGGCAGGAGATTCAGGGCAGGTGTTTCAGTGCAGGAGTTTCTGGGCATGAGATTCAGGGCATGAGTTTCAGGTCATGAGTTTCAGGACAGGAGATTCAGGGCATGAGTTTCAGGGCATGAGTTTCAGTGCAGGAGTTTCAGGGCATGTGATTCAGGGCGTGAGTTTCAGGATATGAGATTCATGGCATGAGTTTCAGTGCAGGAGTTTCAGGGCATGAGATTCAGGGCATGAGTTTCAGGGTAGGTGATTCAGGGCATGAGTTTCAGGACATGAGATTCAGGGCATGAGTTTCAGTGCAGGAACTTGAGGTCATGAGATTCAGTGCACGAGTTTCAGAGCGTGAGATTCAGGGCATGAGATTCAGGGCATGAGTTTCAAGGCAGGAGATTAAGGGAAGGTGTTTCAGTGCAGGAGTTTCAGGGCATGAGATTCAGGGCATGAGATTCAGGGCATGAGTTTTAGGACAGGAGATTCAGGGCATGAGTTTCAGGGCATGTAATTCAGGGCATGAGTTTCTGGGCAGATGATTCAGGGCGGGAGTATTAGGGCATGTGATTCAGGGCATGAGTTTCAGTGCATGAGTTTCAGGGCATGAGATTCAGGGCTTGAGTTTCAGGGCATGTGGTTCAGGGCATGAGTTTCAGGGCATGAGATTCAGGGCATGAGTTTCAGTGCAGGAACTTGAGGGCATGAGATTCTGTGCACGAGTTTCAGAGCATGAGATTCAGGGCAAGAGATTCAGGGCATGATTTTTAGGGCATGAGATTCAGGGCATGAGTTTCAGGTTATGAGTTTCAGGACAGGAGATTCAGTGCAGGAGTTTCAGGGCATGAGATTCAGGGCATGAGATTCATGGCATGAGTTTCAGGACAGAAGATTCAGGGCATGAGTTTCAGGGCATGAGTTTCAGGGCAGGAATTTCAGGACATGAGATTCAGGGCATGAGTTTTAGGGCTGGTGCTTCAATGCAGGAGTTTCAGGGCATGAGATTCAGGGCATGAGATTCAGGGAAGGAGATTCAGGGCATGAGTTTCAGGGCAGGAGTTTCAGGGCATGTGATTTAAAGCGTGAGTTTCAGGATATGAGATTCATGGCATGAGTTTCAGTGTAGGAGTTCAGGGCATGAGATTCAGGGCATGAGTTTCAGGGCAGGTGATTCAGGGCAGAAGTTTCAGGACATGAGATTCAGGGCATGAGTTTCAGTGCGGGAACTTGAGGTCATGAGATTCAGTGCACGAATTTCAGAGCGTGAGTTTCAGGGCATGAGTTTCAGGGCAGGAGTTTCAGGGCATGTAATTCAGGGCGTGAGTTTCAGGATATGAGATTCATGGCATGATTTTCAGTGCAGGAGTTTCAAGGCATGAGAGTCAGGGCATGAGTTTCAGGGCATGAGATTCAGGACAGGAGTTTCAAGGCATGAAATTCAGGGCATTGGTTTCAGTGCATGAGTTTGAGCGCAGGAGTTTCAGGGCATGAGATTCAGGGCATGAGTTTCAGGGCATGAGATTCAGGGCAGGAATTTCAGGGCATGTAATTCTGGGCATGAGTTTCTGGGCAGATGATTCGGGGCAGGACTTTTAGGGCGAGGGAATGAGATTCAGGACATGAGTTGCAGGGCATGGGTTTCAGGTGTGCGGTTTCATTGCTTGAGATTCAGGGCATGAGTTTTAGGGCAGGTGTTTCAATGCAGGAGTTTCAGGGCATGAGATTCAGGGCATGAGTTTCAGGACATGACATTCAGGACACGAGTTTCAAGGCAGGAGATTCAGGACAGGAGTTTCACAGCAGGAGTTTCAGAGCATGAGATTCAGGGCATGAGATTCAGGGCATGAGTTTCAGGGCAGGAGATTCAGTGCAGGAGTTTCAGTGCAGGAGTTTCATAGCGTGAGTTTCAGGGCAGGAGATTCAGGGCAGGAGTTTCAGGGCAGGAGATTCGGGGCATGAGCTTCAGTGCATGAGTTTCAGGGCAGGAGTTTCAGGGTATGTGATTTGGGGCATGAGTTTCAGGGCATGAGATTCAGGGCATGAGTTTCAGTGCATGAGTTTGAGGGCAGGAGTTTCAAGGCATGAGATTCAGGGCATGAGTTTCAGGGCAGGAGTTTCAGGGTATGTGATTTTGGGCATGAGTTTCAGGACATGAGATTCAGGGCTTGAGTTTCAGGGCATGAGGTTCAGGGCATGAGTTTCAGGGCATGAGATTCAGGGCATGAGTTTCAGTGCAGGAACTTGAGGGCATGAGATTCAGTGCACGAGTTTCAGAGCATGAGATTCAGGGCAAGAGATTCACGGCATGATTTTTAGGGCAGGAAATTCAGGGCAGGTGTTTCAGTGCAGGAGTTTCAGGGCATGAGATTCAGGGCATGAGTTTCAGGTCATGAGTTTCAGGACAGGAGATTCAGGGCATGAGTTTCAGGGCATGAGTTTCAGTGCAGGAGTTTCAGGGCATGTGATTCAGGGCGTGAGTTTCAGGATATGAGATTCACGGCATGAGTTTCAGTGCAGGAGTTTCAGGGCATGAGATTCAGGGCATGAGTTTCAGGGTAGGTGATTCAGGGCAGGAGTTTCAGGACATGAGATTCAGGGCATGAGATTCAGGGCATGAGTTTTAGGACAGGAGATTCAGGGCATGAGTTTCAGGTTATGAGTTTCAGGGCATGAGTTTCAGGGCAGGAGTTTTAGGGCATGTGATTCAGGGCATGAGTTTCAGTGCATGAGTGTCAGGGCAGGAGTTTCAGGGTATGTGACTTAGGGCATGAGTTTCAGGGCATGAGATTCAGGGCATGAGTTTCAGGGCATGAGATTCAGGGCAGGAATTTCAGGATATGAGATTCATGGCATGAGTTTCAGTGCAGGAGTTTCAGGGCATGAGATTCAGGGCATGAGTTTCAGGGCATGAGATTCAGGACAGGAGTTTCAAGGCATGAAATTCAGGGCATTGGTTTCAGTGCATGAGTTTGAGGGCAGGAGTTTCAGGGCATGAGATTCAGGGCATGAGTTTCAGGGCATGAGATTCAGGGCAGGAATTTGAGGGCATGTAATTCTGGGCATGAGTTTCTGGGCAGATGATTCGGGGCAGGACTTTTAGGGCGAGGGAATGAGATTCAGGACATGAGTTGCAGGGCATGAGATTCAGGGCTTGAGTTTCAGGGCATGAGATTCAGAGCATGAGTTTCAGGGCATGAGTTTCAGGGCAGGAGTTTCAGGGCAGGAGTTTCAGGGCATGTGAATCAGGGCGTGAATTTCAGGATATGAGATTCATGGCATGAGTTTCAGTGCAAGAGTTTCAGGACATGAGATTCAGGGCATGAGTTTCAGTGCCTGAGTTTGAGGGCAGGAGTTTTAGTGCATGAGATTCAGGGCATGAGTTTCAGGGCATGAGATTCAGGGCAGGAGTATTAGGGCATGTGATTCAGGGCATGAGTTTCAGTGCATGAGTTTCAGGGCAGGAGTTTCAGTGTATGTGATTTAGGGCATGAGTTTCAGGGCATGAGATTCAGGGCTTGAGTTTCAGGGCATGAGGTTCAGGGCATGAGTTTCAGGGCATGAGATTCAGGGCATGAGTTTCAGTGCAGGAACTTGAGGGCATGAGATTCAGTGCACGAGTTTCAGAGCATGAGATTCAGGGCAAGAGATTCAGGGCATGATTTTCAGGGCAGGAGATTCAGGGCAGGTGTTTCAGTGCAGGAGTTTCAGGGCATGAGATTCGGGGCATGAGTTTCAGGTCATGAGTTTCAGGACAGGAGATTCAGGGCATGAGTTTCAGGGCATGAGTTTCAGTGCAGGAGTTTCAGGGCATGTGATTCAGGGCGTGAGTTTCAGGATATGAGATTCATGGCATGAGTTTCAGTGCAGGAGTTTCAGGGCATGAGAGTCAGGGCATGAGTTTCGGGGTAGGTGATTCAGGGCAGGAGTTTCAGGACATGAGATTCAGGGCATGAGTTTCAGTGCAGGAACTTGAGGTGAGGAGATTCAGTGCACGAGTTTCAGAGCGTGAGATTCAGGGCATGAGATTCAGGGCATGAGTTTCAGGGCAGGAGATTAAGGGCAGGTGTTTCAGTGCAGGAGTTTCAGGGCATGAGATTCAGGGCATGAGTTTTAGGGCAGGTGTTTCAATGCAGGAGTTTCAGGGCATGAGAATCAGGGCATGAGTTTCAGGACATGAGATTCAGGACATGAGATTCAGGGCATGAGTTTTAGGGCAGGTGTTTCAATGCAGGAGTTTCAGGGCATGAGATTCAGGGCATGAGTTTCAGGACATGAGATTCAGGACACGAGTTTCAAGGCAGGAGATTCAGGACAGGAGTTTCACAGCAGGAGTTTCAGAGCATGAGATTCAGGGCATGAGATTCAGGGCATGAGTTTCAGGGCAGGAGATTCAGTGCAGGAGTTTCAGTGCAGGAGTTTCATAGCGTGAGTTTCAGGGCAGGAGATTCAGGGCAGGAGTTTCAGGGCAGGAGATTCGGGGCATGAGCTTCAGTGCATGAGTTTCAGGGCAGGAGTTTCAGGGTATGTGATTTGGGGCATGAGTTTCAGGGCATGAGATTCAGGGCATGAGTTTCAGTGCATGAGCTTGAGGGCAGGAGTTTCAAGGCATGAGATTCAGGGCATGAGTTTCAGGGCAGGAGTTTCAGGGTATGTGATTTTGGGCATGAGTTTCAGGACATGAGATTCAGGGCTTGAGTTTCAGGGCATGAGGTTCAGGGCATGAGTTTCAGGGCATGAGATTCAGGGCATGAGTTTCAGTGCAGGAACTTGAGGGCATGAGATTCAGTGCACGAGTTTCAGAGCATGAGATTCAGGGCAAGAGATTCACGGCATGATTTTTAGGGCAGGAAATTCAGGGCAGGTGTTTCAGTGCAGGAGTTTCAGGGCATGAGATTCAGGGCATTGGTTTCAGTGCATGAGTTTGAGGGCAGGAGTTTCAGGGCATGAGATTCAGGGCATGAGTTTCAGGGCATGAGATTCAGGGCAGGAATTTCAGGGCATGTAATTCAGGGCATGAGTTTCTGGGCAGATGATTCGGGGCAGGACTTTTAGGGCGAGGGAATGAGATTCAGGACATGAGTTGCAGGGCATGGGTTTCAGGTCTGCGGTTTCATTGCTTGAGATTCAGGGCATTAGTTTTAGGGCAGGTGTTTCAATGCAGGTATTTCAGGGCATGAGATTCAGGGCATGAGTTTCAGGACATGAGATTCAGGACATGAGTTTCAAGGCAGGAGATTCAGTACAGGAGTTTCACAGCAGGAGTTTCAGAGCATGAGATTCAGGGCATGAGATTCAGGGCATGAGTTTCAGATCAGGAGATTCAGTGCAGGAGTTTCAGTGCAGGAGTTTCATAGCATGAGTTTCAGGGCAGGAGATTCAGGGCAGGAGATTCAGGGCAGCAGTTTCTGGGCAGGAGATTCGGGGCATGAGTTTCAGTGCGTGAGTTTCAGGGCAGGAGTTTCAGGGTATGTGATTTAGGGCATGAGTTTCAGGGCATGAGATTCAGGGCATGAGTTTCAGTGCAGGAACTTGAGGGCATGAGATTCAGTGCACGAGTTTCAGTGCGTGAGAATCAGGGCATGAGATTCAGGGCAAGTGTTTCAGTGCAGGAGATTCAGGGCATCAGATTCAGGGCATGAGATTCAGAGCATGAGTTTCAGGGTATGAGTTTCAGGGCAGGAGTTTCAGGGCATGTGAATCAGGGCATGAGTTTCAGTGCATGAGTTTGAGGGCAGGAGTTTCAAGGCATGAGATTCAGGGCATGAGTTTCAGTGCATGAGTTTGAGGGCAGGAGTTTTACGGCATGAGATTCAGGGCATGAGTTTCAGGGCATGAGATTCAGGGCAGGTATTTCAGGGCATGTAATTCAGGGCATGAGTTTCTGGGCAGATGATTCAGGGCAGGAGAATTAGGGCATGTGATTCAGGGCATGAGTTTCAGTGCATGAGTTTCAGGGCAGGAGTTTCAGGGTATGTGATTTTGGGCATGAGTTTCATGGCAGGAGATTCAGGGCAGGTGTTTCAGTGCAGGAGTTTCAGGGCATAAGATTCAGGGCATGAGTTTCAGGACATGAGATTCAGGACACGAGTTTCAAGGCAGGAGATTCAGGACAAGAGTTTCACAGCAGGAGTTTCAGTGCATGAGATTCAGGGCATGAGATTCAGGGCATGAGTTTCAGGGCAGGAGATTCAGTGCAGGAGTTTCAGTGCAGGAGTTTCATAGCGTGAGTTTCAGGGCAGGAGATTCAGGGCAGGAGATTCAGGGCAGGAGTTTCAGGGCAGGAGATTCGGGGCATGAGTTTCAGTGCATGAGTTTCAGGGCAGGAGTTTCAGGGTATGTGATTTAGGGCATGAGTTTCAGGGCATGAGATTCAGGGCCTGAGTTTCAGTGCATGAGGTTCAGGGCATGAGTTTCAGTGCAGGAACTTGAGGGCATGAGATTCAGTACACGAATTTCAGAGCATGAGATTCAGGGCATGATTTTCAGGGCAGGAGAATCAGGGCAAGTGTTTCAGTGCAGGAGATTCAGGGCCTGAGATTCAGGGCATGAGATTCAGAGCAGGAGTTTCAGGGCTTGAGATTCAGGGCATGAGTTTCAGGGCATGAGATTCAGGGCAGGAATTTCAGGGCATGTAATTCAGGGCATGAGTTTCTGGGCAGATAATTCGGGGCAGGGCTTTTAGGGCGAGGGAATGAGATTCAGGACATGAGTTGCAGGGCATGAGGTTCAGGGCATGTGTTTCAGGGCATGAGATTCAGGGCAAGAGATTCAGGGCATGATTTTTAGGGCAGGAGATTCAGGGCAGGTGTTTCAGTGCAGGAGTTTCTGGGCATGAGATTCAGGGCATGAGTTTCAGGTCATGAGTTTCAGGACAGGAGATTCAGGGCATGAGTTTCAGGGCATGAGTTTCAGTGCAGGAGTTTCAGGGCATGTGATTCAGGGCGTGAGTTTCAGGATATGAGATTCATGGCATGAGTTTCAGTGCAGGAGTTTCAGGGCATGAGATTCAGGGCATGAGTTTCAGGGTAGGTGATTCAGGGCATGAGTTTCAGGACATGAGATTCAGGGCATGAGTTTCAGTGCAGGAACTTGAGGTCATGAGATTCAGTGCACGAGTTTCAGAGCGTGAGATTCAGGGCATGAGATTCAGGGCATGAGTTTCAAGGCAGGAGATTAAGGGAAGGTGTTTCAGTGCAGGAGTTTCAGGGCATGAGATTCAGGGCATGAGATTCAGGGCATGAGTTTTAGGACAGGAGATTCAGGGCATGAGTTTCAGGGCATGTAATTCAGGGCATGAGTTTCTGGGCAGATGATTCAGGGCGGGAGTATTAGGGCATGTGATTCAGGGCATGAGTTTCAGTGCATGAGTTTCAGGGCATGAGATTCAGGGCTTGAGTTTCAGGGCATGTGGTTCAGGGCATGAGTTTCAGGGCATGAGATTCAGGGCATGAGTTTCAGTGCAGGAACTTGAGGGCATGAGATTCTGTGCACGAGTTTCAGAGCATGAGATTCAGGGCAAGAGATTCAGGGCATGATTTTTAGGGCATGAGATTCAGGGCATGAGTTTCAGGTTATGAGTTTCAGGACAGGAGATTCAGTGCAGGAGTTTCAGGGCATGAGATTCAGGGCATGAGATTCATGGCATGAGTTTCAGGACAGAAGATTCAGGGCATGAGTTTCAGGGCATGAGTTTCAGGGCAGGAATTTCAGGACATGAGATTCAGGGCATGAGTTTTAGGGCTGGTGCTTCAATGCAGGAGTTTCAGGGCATGAGATTCAGGGCATGAGATTCAGGGAAGGAGATTCAGGGCATGAGTTTCAGGGCAGGAGTTTCAGGGCATGTGATTTAAAGCGTGAGTTTCAGGATATGAGATTCATGGCATGAGTTTCAGTGCAGGAGTTCAGGGCATGAGATTCAGGGCATGAGTTTCAGGGCAGGTGATTCAGGGCAGAAGTTTCAGGACATGAGATTCAGGGCATGAGTTTCAGTGCGGGAACTTGAGGTCATGAGATTCAGTGCACGAATTTCAGAGCGTGAGTTTCAGGGCATGAGTTTCAGGGCAGAAGTTTCAGGGCATGTAATTCAGGGCGTGAGTTTCAGGATATGAGATTCATGGCATGATTTTCAGTGCAGGAGTTTCAAGGCATGAGAGTCAGGGCATGAGTTTCAGGGCATGAGATTCAGGACAGGAGTTTCAAGGCATGAAATTCAGGGCATTGGTTTCAGTGCATGAGTTTGAGCGCAGGAGTTTCAGGGCATGAGATTCAGGGCATGAGTTTCAGGGCATGAGATTCAGGGCAGGAATTTCAGGGCATGTAATTCTGGGCATGAGTTTCTGGGCAGATGATTCGGGGCAGGACTTTTAGGGCGAGGGAATGAGATTCAGGACATGAGTTGCAGGGCATGGGTTTCAGGTGTGCGGTTTCATTGCTTGAGATTCAGGGCATGAGTTTTAGGGCAGGAGATTCAGGGCATGAGTTTCAGGGCATGTAATTCAGGGCATGAGTTTCTGGGCAGATGATTCAGGGCGGGAGTATTAGGGCATGTGATTCAGGGCATGAGTTTCAGTGCATGAGTTTCAGGGCATGAGATTCAGGGCTTGAGTTTCAGGGCATGTGGTTCAGGGCATGAGTTTCAGGGCATGAGATTCAGGGCATGAGTTTCAGTGCAGGAACTTGAGGGCATGAGATTCTGTGCACGAGTTTCAGAGCATGAGATTCAGGGCAAGAGATTCAGGGCATGATTTTTAGGGCATGAGATTCAGGGCATGAGTTTCAGGTTATGAGTTTCAGGACAGGAGATTCAGTGCAGGAGTTTCAGGGCATGAGATTCAGGGCATGAGATTCATGGCATGAGTTTCAGGACAGAAGATTCAGGGCATGAGTTTCAGGGCATGAGTTTCAGGGCAGGAATTTCAGGACATGAGATTCAGGGCATGAGTTTTAGGGCTGGTGCTTCAATGCAGGAGTTTCAGGGCATGAGATTCAGGGCATGAGATTCAGGGAAGGAGATTCAGGGCATGAGTTTCAGGGCAGGAGTTTCAGGGCATGTGATTTAAAGCGTGAGTTTCAGGATATGAGATTCATGGCATGAGTTTCAGTGCAGGAGTTCAGGGCATGAGATTCAGGGCATGAGTTTCAGGGCAGGTGATTCAGGGCAGAAGTTTCAGGACATGAGATTCAGGGCATGAGTTTCAGTGCGGGAACTTGAGGTCATGAGATTCAGTGCACGAATTTCAGAGCGTGAGTTTCAGGGCATGAGTTTCAGGGCAGAAGTTTCAGGGCATGTAATTCAGGGCGTGAGTTTCAGGATATGAGATTCATGGCATGATTTTCAGTGCAGGAGTTTCAAGGCATGAGAGTCAGGGCATGAGTTTCAGGGCATGAGATTCAGGACAGGAGTTTCAAGGCATGAAATTCAGGGCATTGGTTTCAGTGCATGAGTTTGAGCGCAGGAGTTTCAGGGCATGAGATTCAGGGCATGAGTTTCAGGGCATGAGATTCAGGGCAGGAATTTCAGGGCATGTAATTCTGGGCATGAGTTTCTGGGCAGATGATTCGGGGCAGGACTTTTAGGGCGAGGGAATGAGATTCAGGACATGAGTTGCAGGGCATGGGTTTCAGGTGTGCGGTTTCATTGCTTGAGATTCAGGGCATGAGTTTTAGGGCAGGTGTTTCAATGCAGGAGTTTCAGGGCATGAGATTCAGGGCATGAGTTTCAGGACATGAGATTCAGGACACGAGTTTCAAGGCAGGAGATTCAGGACAGGAGTTTCACAGCAGGAGTTTCAGAGCATGAGATTCAGGGCATGAGATTCAGGGCATGAGTTTCAGGGCAGGAGATTCAGTGCAGGAGTTTCAGTGCAGGAGTTTCATAGCGTGAGTTTCAGGGCAGGAGATTCAGGGCAGGAGTTTCAGGGCAGGAGATTCGGGGCATGAGCTTCAGTGCATGAGTTTCAGGGCAGGAGTTTCAGGGTATGTGATTTGGGGCATGAGTTTCAGGGCATGAGATTCAGGGCATGAGTTTCAGTGCATGAGTTTGAGGGCAGGAGTTTCAAGGCATGAGATTCAGGGCATGAGTTTCAGGGCAGGAGTTTCAGGGTATGTGATTTTGGGCATGAGTTTCAGGACATGAGATTCAGGGCTTGAGTTTCAGGGCATGAGGTTCAGGGCATGAGTTTCAGGGCATGAGATTCAGGGCATGAGTTTCAGTGCAGGAACTTGAGGGCATGAGATTCAGTGCACGAGTTTCAGAGCATGAGATTCAGGGCAAGAGATTCACGGCATGATTTTTAGGGCAGGAAATTCAGGGCAGGTGTTTCAGTGCAGGAGTTTCAGGGCATGAGATTCAGGGCATGAGTTTCAGGTCATGAGTTTCAGGACAGGAGATTCAGGGCATGAGTTTCAGGGCATGAGTTTCAGTGCAGGAGTTTCAGGGCATGTGATTCAGGGCGTGAGTTTCAGGATATGAGATTCATGGCATGAGTTTCAGTGCAGGAGTTTCAGGGCATGAGATTCAGGGCATGAGTTTCAGGGTAGGTGATTCAGGGCAGGAGTTTCAGGACATGAGATTCAGGGCATGAGATTCAGGGCATGAGTTTTAGGACAGGAGATTCAGGGCATGAGTTTCAGGTTATGAGTTTCAGGGCATGAGTTTCAGGGCAGGAGTTTTAGGGCATGTGATTCAGGGCATGAGTTTCAGTGCATGAGTGTCAGGGCAGGAGTTTCAGGGTATGTGACTTAGGGCATGAGTTTCAGGGCATGAGATTCAGGGCATGAGTTTCAGGGCATGAGATTCAGGGCAGGAATTTCAGGATATGAGATTCATGGCATGAGTTTCAGTGCAGGAGTTTCAGGGCATGAGATTCAGGGCATGAGTTTCAGGGCATGAGATTCAGGACAGGAGTTTCAAGGCATGAAATTCAGGGCATTGGTTTCAGTGCATGAGTTTGAGGGCAGGAGTTTCAGGGCATGAGATTCAGGGCATGAGTTTCAGGGCATGAGATTCAGGGCAGGAATTTGAGGGCATGTAATTCTGGGCATGAGTTTCTGGGCAGATGATTCGGGGCAGGACTTTTAGGGCGAGGGAATGAGATTCAGGACATGAGTTGCAGGGCATGAGATTCAGGGCTTGAGTTTCAGGGCATGAGATTCAGAGCATGAGTTTCAGGGCATGAGTTTCAGGGCATGAGTTTCAGGGCAGGAGTTTCAGGGCATGTGAATCAGGGCGTGAATTTCAGGATATGAGATTCATGGCATGAGTTTCAGTGCAAGAGTTTCAGGACATGAGATTCAGGGCATGAGTTTCAGTGCCTGAGTTTGAGGGCAGGAGTTTTAGTGCATGAGATTCAGGGCATGAGTTTCAGGGCATGAGATTCAGGGCAGGAGTATTAGGGCATGTGATTCAGGGCATGAGTTTCAGTGCATGAGTTTCAGGGCAGGAGTTTCAGTGTATGTGATTTAGGGCATGAGTTTCAGGGCATGAGATTCAGGGCTTGAGTTTCAGGGCATGAGGTTCAGGGCATGAGTTTCAGGGCATGAGATTCAGGGCATGAGTTTCAGTGCAGGAACTTGAGGGCATGAGATTCAGTGCACGAGTTTCAGAGCATGAGATTCAGGGCAAGAGATTCAGGGCATGATTTTCAGGGCAGGAGATTCAGGGCAGGTGTTTCAGTGCAGGAGTTTCAGGGCATGAGATTCGGGGCATGAGTTTCAGGTCATGAGTTTCAGGACAGGAGATTCAGGGCATGAGTTTCAGGGCATGAGTTTCAGTGCAGGAGTTTCAGGGCATGTGATTCAGGGCGTGAGTTTCAGGATATGAGATTCATGGCATGAGTTTCAGTGCAGGAGTTTCAGGGCATGAGAGTCAGGGCATGAGTTTCGGGGTAGGTGATTCAGGGCAGGAGTTTCAGGACATGAGATTCAGGGCATGAGTTTCAGTGCAGGAACTTGAGGTGAGGAGATTCAGTGCACGAGTTTCAGAGCGTGAGATTCAGGGCATGAGATTCAGGGCATGAGTTTCAGGGCAGGAGATTAAGGGCAGGTGTTTCAGTGCAGGAGTTTCAGGGCATGAGATTCAGGGCATGAGTTTTAGGGCAGGTGTTTCAATGCAGGAGTTTCAGGGCATGAGAATCAGGGCATGAGTTTCAGGACATGAGATTCAGGACATGAGTTTCAAGGCAGGAGATTCAGAACAGGAGTTTCACAGCAGGAGTTTCAGAGCATGAGATTCAGGGCATGAGATTCAGGGCATGAGTTTCAGGGCAGGAGATTCAGTGCAGGAGTTTCAGTGCAGGAGTTTCAGGGCATGAGATTCAGGGCATGAGCTTTAGGGCAGGTGTTTCAATGCAGGAGTTTCAGGGCATGAGAATCAGGGCATGAGTTTCAGGACATGAGATTCAGGACATGAGTTTCAAGGCAGGAGATTCAGGACAGGAGTTTCACAGCAGGAGTTTCAGAGCATGAGATTCAGGGCATGAGATTCAGGGCATGAGTTTCAGGGCAGGAGATTCAGTGGAGGAGTTTCAGTGCAGGAGTTTCATAGCATGAGTTTCAGGGCAGGAGATTCAGGGCAGGAGTTTCAGGGCAGGAGATTCGGGACATGAGCTTCAGTGCATGAGTTTCAGGGCAGGAGTTTCAGGGTATGTGATTTAGGGCATGAGTTTCAGGGCATGAGATTCAGGGCTTGAGTTTCAGGGCATGAGATTCAGAGCATGAGTTTCAGGGCATGAGTTTCAGGGCAGGAGTTTCAGTGCAGGAGTTTCATAGCATGAGTTTCAGGGCAGGAGATTCAGGGCAGGAGATTCAGGGCAGGACTTTCAGGGCAGGAGATTCAGGGCATGAGCTTCAGTGCATGAGTTTCAGGGCAGGAGTTTCAGGGTATGTGATTTAGGGCATGAGTTTCAGGGCATGAGATTCAGGGCTTGAGTTTCAGGGCATGAGATTCAGAGCATGAGTTTCAGGGCATGAGTTTCAAGGCATGAGTTTCAGGGCAGGAGTTTCAGGGCAGGTGTTTCAGTGCAGGAGTTTCAGGGCATGAGATTCAGGGCATGAGTTTCAGGTTATGAGTTTCAGGACAGGAGATTCAGTGCAGGAGTTTCAGGGCATGAGATTCAGGGCATGAGATTCATGGCATGAGTTTCAGGACAGAAGATTCAGGGCATGAGTTTCAGGGCATGAGTTTCAGGGCAGGAATTTCAGGACATGAGATTCAGGGCATGAGTTTTAGGGCAGGTGCTTCAATGCAGGAGTTTCAGGGCATGAGATTCAGGGCATGAGATTCAGGGAAGGAGATTCAGGGCATGAGTTTCAGGGCATGAGTTTCAGGGCAGGAGTTTCAGGGCATGTGATTTAGAGCGTGAGTTTCAGGATATGAGATTCATGGCATGAGTTTCAGTGCAGGAGTTCAGGGCATGAGATTCAGGGCATGAGTTTCAGGGCAGGTGATTCAGGGCAGAAGTTTCAGGACATGAGATTCAGGGCATGAGTTTCAGTGCGGGAACTTGAGGTCATGAGATTCAGTGCACGAATTTCAGAGCGTGAGTTTCAGGGCATGAGTTTCAGGGCAGGAGTTTCAGGGCATGTAATTCAGGGCGTGAGTTTCAGGATATGAGATTCATGGCATGAGTTTCAGTGCAGGAGTTTCAGGGCATGAGATTCAGGGCATGAGTTTCAGGGCATGAGATTCAGGACAGGAGTTTCAAGGCATGAAATTCAGGGCATTGGTTTCAGTGCATGTGTTTGAGGGTAGGAGTTTCAGGGCATGAGATTCAGGGCATGAGTTTCAGGGCATGAGATTCAGGGCAGGAATTTCAGGGCATGTAATTCTGGGCATGAGTTTCTGGGCAGATGATTCGGGGCAGGACTTTTAGGGCGAGGGAATGAGATTCAGGACATGAGTTGCAGGGCATGGGTTTCAGGTGTGCGGTTTCATTGCTTGAGATTCAGGGCATGAGTTTTAGGGCAGGTGTTTCAATGCAGGAGTTTCAGGGCATGAGATTCAGGGCATGAGTTTCAGGACATGAGATTCAGGACACGAGTTTCAAGGCAGGAGATTCAGGACAGGAGTTTCACAGCAGGAGTTTCAGAGCATGAGATTCAGGGCATGAGATTCAGGGCATGAGTTTCAGGGCAGGAGATTCAGTGCAGGAGTTTCAGTGCAGGAGTTTCATAGCGTGAGTTTCAGGGCAGGAGATTCAGGGCAGGAGATTCAGGGCAGGAGTTTCAGGGCAGGAGATTCGGGGCATGAGCTTCAGTGCATGAGTTTCAGGGCAGGAGTTTCAGGGTATGTGATTTAGGGCATGAGTTTCAGGGCATGAGATTCAGGGCTTGAGTTTCAGGGCATGAGATTCAGAGCATGAGTTTCAGGGCATGAGTTTCAGGGCATGAGTTTCAGCGCAGGAGTTTCAGGGCATGTGAATCAGGGCGTGAGTTTCAGGATATGAGATTCATGGCATGAGTTTCAGTGCAAGAGTTTCAGGACATGAGATTCAGGGCATGAGTTTCAGTGCCTGAGTTTGAGGGCAGGAGTTTTAGTGCATGAGATTCAGGGCATGAGTTTCAGGGCATGAGATTCAGGGCAGGAGTATTAGGGCATGTGATTCAGGGCATGAGTTTCAGTGCATGAGATTCAGGGCATGAGTTTCAGGGCATGAGATTCAGGGCATGAGTTTCAGTGCAGGAACTTGAGGGCATGAGATTCAGTGCACGAGTTTCAGAGCATGAGATTCAGGGCAAGAGATTCAGGGCATGATTTTCAGGGCAGGAGATTCAGGGCAGGTGTTTCAGTGCAGGAGTTTCAGGGCATGAGATTCGGGGCATGAGTTTCAGGTCATGAGTTTCAGGACAGGAGATTCAGGGCATGAGTTTCAGGGCATGAGTTTCAGTGCAGGAGTTTCAGGGCATGTGATTCAGGGCGTGAGTTTCAGGATATGAGATTCATGGCATGAGTTTCAGTGCAGGAGTTTCAGGGCATGAGATTCAGGGCATGAGTTTCGGGGTAGGTGATTCAGGGCAGGAGTTTCAGGACATGAGATTCAGGGCATGAGTTTCAGTGCAGGAACTTGAGGTGAGGAGATTCAGTGCACGAGTTTCAGAGCGTGAGATTCAGGGCATGAGATTCAGGGCATGAGTTTCAGGGCAGGAGATTAAGGGCAGGTGTTTCAGTGCAGGAGTTTCAGGGCATGAGATTCAGGGCATGAGTTTTAGGGCAGGTGTTTCAATGCAGGAGTTTCAGGGCATGAGAATCAGGGCATGAGTTTCAGGACATGAGATTCAGGACATGAGTTTCAAGGCAGGAGGTTCAGGACAGGAGTTTCACAGCAGGAGTTTCAGAGCATGAGATTCAGGGCATGAGATTCAGGGCATGAGTTTCAGGGCAGGAGATTCAGTGGAGGAGTTTCAGTGCAGGAGTTTCATAGCATGAGTTTCAGGGCAGGAGATTCAGGGCAGGAGATTCAGGGCAGGAGTTTCAGGGCAGGAGATTCGGGGCATGAGTTTCAGTGCATGAGTTACAGGGCAGGAGTTTCATAGTATGTGATTTAGGGCATGAGTATCAGGGCATGAGATTCAGGGCATGAGTTTCAGTGCAGGAACTTGAGGGCATGAGATTCAGTGCACGAGTTTCAGAGCATGAGATTCAGGGCATGAGATTCAGGGCAGGAGATTCAGGGCAAGTGTTTCAGTGCAGGAGATTCAGGGCATGAGATTCAGGGCATGAGATTCAGAGCATGAGTTTCAGGGCATGAGTTTCAGGGCAGGAGTTTCAGGGCATGTGAATCAGGGCTTGAGTTTCAGGGTATGAGATTCATGGCATGAGTTTCAGTGCAACAGTTTCAGGACATGAGAGTCAGGGCATGAGTTTCAGTGCATGAGTTTGAGGGCAGGAGTTTCAAGGCATGAGATTCAGGGCATGAGTTTCAGTGCATGAGTTTGAGGGCAGGAGTTTTAGGGCATGAGATTCAGGGCATGAGTTTCAGGGCATGAGATTCAGGGCAGGTATTTCAGGGCATGTAATTCAGGGCATGAGTTTCTGGGCAGATGATTCAGGGCAGGAGTTTCAGGGTATGTGATTTTGGGCATGAGTTTCAGGGCATGAGATTCAGGGCTTGAGTTTCAGGGCATGAGGTTCAGGGCATGAGTTTCAGGGCATGAGATTCAGTGCATGAGTTTGAGTGCAGGAACTTGAGGGCATGAGATTCAGTGCACGAGTTTCAGAGCATGAGATTCAGGGCAAGAGATTCAGGGCATGATTTTTATGGCAGGAGATTCAGGGCAGGTGCTTCAGTGCAGGAGTTTCAGGGCATGAGATTCAGGGCATGAGTTTCAGGTCATGAGTTTCAGGACAGGAGATTCAGGGCATGAGTTTCAGGGCATGAGTTTCAGTGCAGGAGTTTCAGGGCATGTGATTCAGGGCGTGAGTTTCAGGATATGAGATTCATGGCATGAGTTTCAGTGCAGGAGTTTCAGGGCATGAGTTTCAGGGTAGGTGATTCAGGGCAGGAGTTTCAGGACATGAGATTCAGGGCATGAGTTTCAGTGCAGGAACTTGAGGTCATGAGATTCAGTGCACGAGTTTCAGAGCGTGAGATTCAGGGCATGAGATTCAGGGCATGAGTTTCAGGGCAGGAGATTAAGGGCAGGTGTTTCAGTGCAGGAGTTTCAGGGCATGAGATTCAGGGCATGAGATTCAGGGCATGAGTTTTAGGACAGGAGATTCAGGGCATGAGTTTCAGGGCATGAGTTTCAGGGCATGTGTTTCAGGGCAGGAATTTTAGGGCATGTGATTCAGGGCATGAGTTTCAGTGCATGAGTGTCAAGGCAGGAGTTTCAGGGTATGTGATTTAGGGCATGAGTTTCAGGGCATGAGATTCAGGGCTTGAGTTTCAGGGCATGAGGTTCAGGGCATGAGTTTCAGGGCATGAGATTCAGGGCATGAGATTCTGTGCAGGAACTTGAGGGCATGAGATTCAGTGCACGAGTTTCAGAGCATGAGATTCAGGGCATGAGAAACAGGGCATGATTTTCAGGGCAGGAGATTCAGGGCAGGTGTTTCAGTGCAGGAGTTTCAGGGCATGAGATTCAGGGCATGAGATTCAGGGCATGAGTTTCAGGACAGGAGATTCAGGGCATGAGTTTCAGGGCATGAGTTTCAGGGCATCAGTTTCAGGGCAGGAGTTTCAGGGCATGTGATTCAGGGCGTGTGTTTCAGGATATGAGATTCATGGCATGAGTTTCAGTGCAGGAGTTTCAGGGCATGAGAATCAGGGCATGAGTTTCAGGGTAGGTGATTCAGGGCAGGAGTTTCAGGACATGAGAATCAGGGCATGAGTTTCAGTGCAGGAACTTGAGGTCATGAGATTCAGTGCACGAGTTTCAGAGCGTGAGATTCAGGGCATGAGATTCAGGGCATGAGTTTTAGGACAGGAGATTCAGGGCATGAGTTTCAGGGTATGAGTTTCAGGGCATGAGTTTCAGGGCAGGAGTTTTAGGGCATGTGATTCAGGGCATGAGTTTCAGTGCATGAGTGTCAGGGCAGGAGTTTCAGGGTATGTGATTTAGGGCAGGAGTTTCAGGACATGAGATTCAGGGCATGAGTTTCAGTGCAGGAACTTGAAGTCATGAGATTCAGTGCACGAATTTCAGAGCGTGAGTTTCAGGGCATGAGTTTCAGGGCATGAGATTCAGGATATGAGATTCATGGCATGAGTTTCAGTGCAGGAGTTTCAGGGCATGAGTATCAGGGCATGAGTTTCAGGGCATGAGATTCAGGACAGGAGTTTCAAGGCATGAGATTCAGGGCATTGGTTTCAGTGCATGAGTTTGAGGGCAGGAGTTTCAGGGCATGAGATTCAGGGCATGAGTTTCAGGGCATGAGATTCAGGGCAGGAATTTCAGGGCATGTAATTCAGGGCATGAGTTTCTGGGCAGATGATTCGGGGCAGGACTTTTAGGGCGAGGGAATGAGATTCAGGACATGAGTTGCAGGGCATGGGTTTCAGGTCTGCGGTTTCATTGCTTGAGATACAGGGCATTAGTTTTAGGGCAGGTGTTTCAATGCAGGTATTTCAGGGCATGAGATTCAGGGCATGAGTTTCAGGACATGAGATTCAGGACATGAGTTTCAAGGCAGGAGATTCAGTACAGGAGTTTCACAGCAGGAGTTTCAGAGCATGAGATTCAGGGCATGAGATTCAGGGCATGAGTTTCAGATCAGGAGATTCAGTGCAGGAGTTTCAGTGCAGGAGTTTCATAGCATGAGTTTCAGGGCAGGAGATTCAGGGCAGGAGATTCAGGGCAGCAGTTTCTGGGCAGGAGATTCGGGGCATGAGTTTCAGTGCGTGAGTTTCAGGGCAGGAGTTTCAGGGTATGTGATTTAGGGCATGAGTTTCAGGGCATGAGATTCAGGGCATGAGTTTCAGTGCAGGAACTTGAGGGCATGAGATTCAGTGCACGAGTTTCAGTGCGTGAGAATCAGGGCATGAGATTCAGGGCAAGTGTTTCAGTGCAGGAGATTCAGGGCATCAGATTCAGGGCATGAGATTCAGAGCATGAGTTTCAGGGTATGAGTTTCAGGGCAGGAGTTTCAGGGCATGTGAATCAGGGCATGAGTTTCAGTGCATGAGTTTGAGGGCAGGAGTTTCAAGGCATGAGATTCAGGGCATGAGTTTCAGTGCATGAGTTTGAGGGCAGGAGTTTTACGGCATGAGATTCAGGGCATGAGTTTCAGGGCATGAGATTCAGGGCAGGTATTTCAGGGCATGTAATTCAGGGCATGAGTTTCTGGGCAGATGATTCAGGGCAGGAGAATTAGGGCATGTGATTCAGGGCATGAGTTTCAGTGCATGAGTTTCAGGGCAGGAGTTTCAGGGTATGTGATTTTGGGCATGAGTTTCATGGCAGGAGATTCAGGGCAGGTGTTTCAGTGCAGGAGTTTCAGGGCATAAGATTCAGGGCATGAGTTTCAGGACATGAGATTCAGGACACGAGTTTCAAGGCAGGAGATTCAGGACAAGAGTTTCACAGCAGGAGTTTCAGTGCATGAGATTCAGGGCATGAGATTCAGGGCATGAGTTTCAGGGCAGGAGATTCAGTGCAGGAGTTTCAGTGCAGGAGTTTCATAGCGTGAGTTTCAGGGCAGGAGATTCAGGGCAGGAGATTCAGGGCAGGAGTTTCAGGGCAGGAGATTCGGGGCATGAGTTTCAGTGCATGAGTTTCAGGGCAGGAGTTTCAGGGTATGTGATTTAGGGCATGAGTTTCAGGGCATGAGATTCAGGGCCTGAGTTTCAGTGCATGAGGTTCAGGGCATGAGTTTCAGTGCAGGAACTTGAGGGCATGAGATTCAGTACACGAATTTCAGAGCATGAGATTCAGGGCATGATTTTCAGGGCAGGAGAATCAGGGCAAGTGTTTCAGTGCAGGAGATTCAGGGCCTGAGATTCAGGGCATGAGATTCAGAGCATGAGTTTCAGGGCATGAGTTTCAGGGCATGAGTTTCAGGGCAGGAGTTTCAGGGCATGTGAATCAGGGCGTGAGTTTCAGGATATGAGATTCATGGCATGAGTTTCAGTGCAAGAGTTTCAGGACATGAGATTCAGGGCATGAGTTTCAGTGCATGAGTTTGAGGGCAGGAGTTTTAGGGCATGAGATTCAGGGCATGAGTTTCAGGGCATGAGATTCAGGGCAGGTATTTCAGGGCATGTAATTCAGGGCATGAGTTTCTGGGCAGATGATTCAGGACAGGAGTATTAGGGCATGTGATTCAGGGCATGAGTTTCAGTGCATGAGTTTCAGGGCAGGAGTTTCAGGGTATGTGATTTAGGGCATGAGTTTCAGGGCATGAGATTCAGGGCAGGTATTTCAGGGCATGTAATTCAGGGCATGAGTTTCTGGGCAGATGATTCAGGGCAGGAGTATTAGGGCATTTGATTCAGGGCATGAGTTTCAGTGCATGAGTTTCAGGGCAGGAGTTTCAGGGTATGTGATTTTGGGCATGAGTTTCAGGGCATGAGATTCAGGGCTTGAGTTTCAGGGCATGAGGTTCAGGGCATGAGTTTCAGGGCATGAGATTCAGGGCATGAGTTTCAGTGCAGGAACTTGAGGGCATGATATTCAGTGCACGAGTTTCAGAGCATGAGATTCAGGGCAAGAGATTCAGGGCATGATTTTTAGGGCAGGAGATTCAGGGCAGGTGTTTCAGTGCAGGAGTTTCAGGGCATGAGATTCAGGGCATGAGTTTCAGGTCATGAGTTTCAGGACAGGAGATTCAGGGCATGAGTTTCAGGGCATGAGTTTCAGTGCAGGAGTTTCAGGGCCTGTGATTATGGGCGTGAGTTTCAGGATATGAGATTCATGGCATGAGTTTTTTCAGTGCAGGAGTTTCAGGGCATGAGATTCAGGGCATGAGTTTCAGGGTAGGTGATTCAGGGCAGGAGTTTCAGGACATGAGATTCAGGGCATGAGTTTCAGTGCAGGAACTTGAGGTCATGTGATTCAGTGCACGAGATTCAGAGCGTGAGATTCAGGGCATGAGATTCAGGGCATGAGTTTCAGGGCAGGAGATTAAGGGCAGGTGTTTCAGTGCAGGAGTTTCAGGGCATGAGATTCAGGGCATGAGATTCAGGGCATGAGTTTTAGGACAGGAGATTCAGGGCATGAGTTTCAGGGCATGAGTTTCAGGGCAGGAGTTTTAGGGCATGTGATTCAGGGCATGAGTTTCAGTGCATGAGTGTCAGGGCAGGAGTTTCAGGGTATGTGATTTAGGGCATGAGTTTCAGGGCATGAGATTCAGGGCAGGAGTTTCAGGGTATGTGATTTTGGGCATGAGTTTCATGGCAGGAGATTCAGGGCAGGTGTTTCAGTGCAGGAGTTTCAGGGCATAAGATTCAGGGCATGAGTTTCAGGACATGAGATTCAGGACACGAGTTTCAAGGCAGGAGATTCAGGACAGGAGTTTCACAGCAGGAGTTTCAGAGCATGAGATTCAGGGCATGAGATTCAGGGCATGAGTTTCAGGGCAGGAGATTCAGTGCAGGAGTTTCAGTGCAGGAGTTTCATAGCGTGAGTTTCAGGGCAGGAGATTCAGGACAGGAGATTCAGGGCAGGAGTTTCAGGGAAGGAGATTCGGGGCATGAGATTCAGAGCATGAGTTTCAGGGTATGAGTTTCAGGGCAGGAGTTTCAGGCATGTGAATCAGGGCGTGAGTTTCAGGATATGAGATTCACGGCATGAGTTTCAGTGCAAGAGTTTCAGGACATGAGATTCAGGGCATGAGTTTCAGTGCATGAGTTTGATGGCAGGAGTTTCAAGCATGAGATTCAGGCATGAGTTTCAGTGCATGAGTTTGAGGGCAGGAGTTTTAGGGCATGAGATTCAGGGCATGAGTTTCAGGGCATGAGATTCAGGGCAGGTATTTCAGGGCATGTAATTCAGGGCATGAGTTTCTGGGCAGATGATTCAGGGCAGGAGAATTAGGGCATGTGATTCAGGGCATGAGTTTCAGTGCATGAGTTTCAGGGCAGGAGTTTCAGGGTATGTGATTTTGGGCATGAGTTTCATGGCAGGAGATTCAGGGCAGGTGTTTCAGTGCAGGAGTTTCAGGGCATAAGATTCAGGGCATGAGTTTCAGGACATGAGATTCAGGACACGAGTTTCAAGGCAGGAGATTCAGGACAGGAGTTTCACAGCAGGAGTTTCAGTGCATGAGATTCAGGGCATGAGATTCAGGGCATGAGTTTCAGGGCAGGAGATTCAGTGCAGGAGTTTCAGTGCAGGAGTTTCATAGCGTGAATTTCAGGGCAGGAGATTCAGGGCAGGAGATTCAGGGCAGGAGTTTCAGGGCAGGAGATTCGGGGCATGAGTTTCAGTGCATGAGTTTCAGGGCAGGAGTTTCAGGGTATGTGATTTAGGGCATGAGTTTCAGGGCATGAGATTCAGGGCCTGAGTTTCAGTGCATGAGGTTCAGGGCATGAGTTTCAGTGCAGGAACTTGAGGGCATGAGATTCAGTACACGAATTTCAGAGCATGAGATTCAGGGCATGATTTTCAGGGCAGGAGAATCAGGGCAAGTGTTTCAGTGCAGGAGATTCAGGGCCTGAGATTCAGGGCATGAGATTCAGAGCATGAGTTTCAGGGCATGAGTTTCAGGGCATGAGTTTCAGGGCAGGAGTTTCAGGGCATGTGAATCAGGGCGTGAGTTTCAGGATATGAGATTCATGGCATGAGTTTCAGTGCAAGAGTTTCAGGACATGAGATTCAGGGCATGAGTTTCAGTGCATGAGTTTGAGGGCAGGAGTTTTAGGGCATGAGATTCAGGGCATGAGTTTCAGGGCATGAGATTCAGGGCAGGTATTTCAGGGCATGTAATTCAGGGCATGAGTTTCTGGGCAGATGATTCAGGACAGGAGTATTAGGGCATGTGATTCAGGGCATGAGTTTCAGTGCATGAGTTTCAGGGCAGGAGTTTCAGGGTATGTGATTTAGGGCATGAGTTTCAGGGCATGAGATTCAGGGCAGGTATTTCAGGGCATGTAATTCAGGGCATGAGTTTCTGGGCAGATGATTCAGGGCAGGAGTATTAGGGCATTTGATTCAGGGCATGAGTTTCAGTGCATGAGTTTCAGGGCAGGAGTTTCAGGGTATGTGATTTTGGGCATGAGTTTCAGGGCATGAGATTCAGGGCTTGAGTTTCAGGGCATGAGGTTCAGGGCATGAGTTTCAGGGCATGAGATTCAGGGCATGAGTTTCAGTGCAGGAACTTGAGGGCATGATATTCAGTGCACGAGTTTCAGAGCATGAGATTCAGGGCATGAGATTCAGGGCATGAGTTTCAGGTCATGAGTTTCAGGACAGGAGATTCAGGGCATGAGTTTCAGGGCATGAGTTTCAGTGCAGGAGTTTCAGGGCATGTGATTATGGGCGTGAGTTTCAGGATATGAGATTCATGGCATGAGTTTCAGTGCAGGAGTTTCAGGGCATGAGATTCAGGGCATGAGTTTCAGGGTAGGTGATTCAGGGCAGGAGTTTCAGGACATGAGATTCAGGGCATGAGTTTCAGTGCAGGAACTTGAGGTCATGTGATTCAGTGCACGAGATTCAGAGCGTGAGATTCAGGGCATGAGATTCAGGGCATGAGTTTCAGGGCAGGAGATTAAGGGCAGGTGTTTCAGTGCAGGAGTTTCAGGGCATGAGATTCAGGGCATGAGATTCAGGGCATGAGTTTTAGGACAGGAGATTCAGGGTATGAGTTTCAGGGCATGAGTTTCAGGGCAGATGATTCAGGGCAGGAGTATTAGGGCATTTGATTCAGGGCATGAGTTTCAGTGCATGAGTTTCAGGGCAGGAGTTTCAGGGTATGTGATTTTGGGCATGAGTTTCAGGGCATGAGATTCAGGGCTTGAGCTTCAGGGCATGAGGTTCAGGGCATGAGTTTCAGGGCATGAGATTCAGGGCATGAGTTTCAGTGCAGGAACTTGAGGGCATGATATTCAGTGCACGAGTTTCAGAGCATGAGATTCAGGGCAAGAGATTCAGGGCATGATTTTTAGGGCAGGAGATTCAGGGCAGGTGTTTCAGTGCAGGAGTTTCAGGGCATGAGATTCAGGGCATGAGTTTCAGGTCATGAGTTTCAGGACAGGAGATTCAGGGCATGAGTTTCAGGGCATGAGTTTCAGTGCAGGAGTTTCAGGGCCTGTGATTATGGGCGTGAGTTTCAGGATATGAGATTCATGGCATGAGTTTCAGTGCAGGAGTTTCAGGGCATGAGATTCAGGGCATGAGTTTCAGGGTAGGTGATTCAGGGCAGGAGTTTCAGGACATGAGATTCAGGGCATGAGTTTCAGTGCAGGAACTTGAGGTCATGTGATTCAGTGCACGAGATTCAGAGCGTGAGATTCAGGGCATGAGATTCAGGGCATGAGTTTCAGGGCAGGAGATTAAGGGCAGGTGTTTCAGTGCAGGAGTTTCAGGGCATGAGATTCAGGGCATGAGATTCAGGGCATGAGTTTTAGGACAGGAGATTCAGGGCATGAGTTTCAGGGCATGAGTTTCAGGGCAGGAGTTTTAGGGCATGTGATTCAGGGCATGAGTTTCAGTGCATGAGTGTCAGGGCAGGAGTTTCAGGGTATGTGATTTAGGGCATGAGTTTCAGGGCATGAGATTCAGGGCAGGAGTTTCAGGGTATGTGATTTTGGGCATGAGTTTCATGGCAGGAGATTCAGGGCAGGTGTTTCAGTGCAGGAGTTTCAGGGCATAAGATTCAGGGCATGAGTTTCAGGACATGAGATTCAGGACACGAGTTTCAAGGCAGGAGATTCAGGAAAGGAGTTTCACAGCAGGAGTTTCAGAGCATGAGATTCAGGGCATGAGATTCAGGGCATGAGTTTCAGGGCAGGAGATTCAGTGCAGGAGTTTCAGTGCAGGAGTTTCATAGCGTGAGTTTCAGGGCAGGAGATTCAGGACAGGAGATTCAGGGCAGGAGTTTCAGGGAAGGAGATTCGGGGCATGAGATTCAGAGCATGAGTTTCAGGGTATGAGTTTCAGGGCAGGAGTTTCAGGGCATGTGAATCAGAGCGTGAGTTTCAGGATATGAGATTCACGGCATGAGTTTCAGTGCAAGAGTTTCAGGACATGAGATTCAGGGCATGAGTTTCAGTGCATGAGTTTGAGGGCAGGAGTTTTAGGGCATGAGATTCAGGGCATGAGTTTCAGGGCATGAGATTCAGGGCAGGTATTTCAGGGCATGTAATTCAGGGCATGAGTTTCTGGGCAGATGATTCAGGGCAGGAGAATTAGGGCATGTGATTCAGGGCATGAGTTTCAGTGCATGAGTTTCAGGGCAGGAGTTTCAGGGTATGTGATTTTGGGCATGAGTTTCATGGCAGGAGATTCAGGGCAGGTGTTTCAGTGCAGGAGTTTCAGGGCATAAGATTCAGGGCATGAGTTTCAGGACATGAGATTCAGGACACGAGTTTCAAGGCAGGAGATTCAGGACAGGAGTTTCACAGCAGGAGTTTCAGTGCATGAGATTCAGGGCATGAGATTCAGGGCATGAGTTTCAGGGTAGGAGATTCAGTGCAGGAGTTTCAGTGCAGGAGTTTCATAGCGTGAGTTTCAGGGCAGGAGATTCAGGGCAGGAGATTCAGGGCAGGAGTTTCAGGGCAGGAGATTCGGGGCATGAGTTTCAGTGCATGAGTTTCAGGGCAGGAGTTTCAGGGTATGTGATTTAGGGCATGAGTTTCAGGGCATGAGATTCAGGGCCTGAGTTTCAGTGCATGAGGTTCAGGGCAAGAGTTTCAGTGCAGGAACTTGAGGGCATGAGATTCAGTACACGAATTTCAGAGCATGAGATTCAGGGCATGATTTTCAGGGCAGGAGAATCAGGGCAAGTGTTTCAGTGCAGGAGATTCAGGGCCTGAGATTCAGGGCATGAGATTCAGAGCATGAGTTTCAGGGCATGAGTTTCAGGGCATGAGTTTCAGGGCAGGAGTTTCAGGGCATGTGAATCAGGGCGTGAGTTTCAGGATATGAGATTCATGGCATGAGTTTCAGTGCAAGAGTTTCAGGACATGAGATTCAGGGCATGAGTTTCAGTGCATGAGTTTGAGGGCAGGAGTTTTAGGGCATGAGATTCAGGGCATGAGTTTCAGGGCATGAGATTCAGGGCAGGTATTTCAGGGCATGTAATTCAGGGCATGAGTTTCTGGGCAGATGATTCAGGACAGGAGTATTAGGGCATGTGATTCAGGGCATGAGTTTCAGTGCATGAGTTTCAGGGCAGGAGTTTCAGGGTATGTGATTTAGGGCATGAGTTTCAGGGCATGAGATTCAGGGCAGGTATTTCAGGGCATGTAATTCAGGGCATGAGTTTCTGGGCAGATGATTCAGGGCAGGAGTTTCAGTGCATGAGTTTCAGGGCAGGAGTTTCAGGGTATGTGATTTTGGGCATGAGTTTCAGGGCATGAGATTCAGGGCTTGAGTTTCAGGGCATGAGGTTCAGGGCATGAGTTTCAGGGCATGAGATTCAGGGCATGAGTTTCAGTGCAGGAACTTGAGGGCATGATATTCAGTGCACGAGTTTCAGAGCATGAGATTCAGGGCATGAGATTCAGGGCATGAGTTTCAGGTCATGAGTTTCAGGACAGGAGATTCAGGGCATGAGTTTCAGGGCATGAGTTTCAGTGCAGGAGTTTCAGGGCATGTGATTATGGGCGTGAGTTTCAGGATATGAGATTCATGGCATGAGTTTCAGTGCAGGAGTTTCAGGGCATGAGATTCAGGGCATGAGTTTCAGGGTAGGTGATTCAGGGCAGGAGTTTCAGGACATGAGATTCAGGGCATGAGTTTCAGTGCAGGAACTTGAGGTCATGTGATTCAGTGCACGAGATTCAGAGCGTGAGATTCAGGGCATGAGATTCAGGGCATGAGTTTCAGGGCAGGAGATTAAGGGCAGGTGTTTCAGTGCAGGAGTTTCAGGGCATGAGATTCAGGGCATGAGATTCAGGGCATGAGTTTTAGGACAGGAGATTCAGGGCATGAGTTTCAGGGCATGAGTTTCAGGGCATGAGTTTCAGGGCAGGAGTTTTAGGGCACGTGATTATGGGCGTGAGTTTCAGGATATGAGATTCAGGGCTTGAGTTTCAGGGCATGAGGTTCAGGGCATGAGTTTCAGGGCATGAGATTCAGGGCATGAGTTTCAGTGCAGGAACTTGAGGGCATGATATTCAGTGCACGAGTTTCAGAGCATGAGATTCAGGGCAAGAGATTCAGGGCATGATTTTTAGGGCAGGAGATTCAGGGCAGGTGTTTCAGTGCAGGAGTTTCAGGGCATGAGATTCAGGGCATGAGTTTCAGGTCATGAGTTTCAGGACAGGAGATTCAGGGCATGAGTTTCAGGGCATGAGTTTCAGTGCAGGAGTTTCAGGGCATGTGATTATGGGCGTGAGTTTCAGGATATGAGATTCATGGCATGAGTTTCAGTGCAGGAGTTTCAGGGCATGAGATTCAGGGCATGAGTTTCAGGGTAGGTGATTCAGGGCAGGAGTTTCAGGACATGAGATTCAGGGCATGAGTTTCAGTGCAGGAACTTGAGGTCATGTGATTCAGTGCACGAGATTCAGAGCGTGAGATTCAGGGCATGAGATTCAGGGCATGAGTTTCAGGGCAGGAGATTAAGGGCAGGTGTTTCAGTGCAGGAGTTTCAGGGCATGAGATTCAGGGCATGAGATTCAGGGCATGAGTTTTAGGACAGGAGATTCAGGGCATGAGTTTCAGGGCATGAGTTTCAGGGCATGAGTTTCAGGGCAGGAGTTTTAGGGCATGTGATTCAGGGCATGAGTTTCAGTGCATGAGTGTCAGGGCAGGAGTTTCAGGGTATGTGATTTAGGGCATGAGTTTCAGGGCATGAGATTCAGGGCAGGAGTTTCAGGGTATGTGATTTTGGGCATGAGTTTCATGGCAGGAGATTCAGGGCAGGTGTTTCAGTGCAGGAGTTTCAGGGCATAAGATTCAGGGCATGAGTTTCAGGACATGAGATTCAGGACACGAGTTTCAAGGCAGGAGATTCAGGACAGGAGTTTCACAGCAGGAGTTTCAGAGCATGAGATTCAGGGCATGAGATTCAGGGCATGAGTTTCAGGGCAGGAGATTCAGTGCAGGAGTTTCAGTGCAGGAGTTTCATAGCGTGAGTTTCAGGGCAGGAGATTCAGGACAGGAGATTCAGGGCAGGAGTTTCAGGGCAGGAGATTCGGGGCATGAGTTTCAGTGCATGAGTTTCAGGGCAGGAGTTTCAGGGTATGTGATTTAGGGCATGAGTTTCAGGGCATGAGATTCAGGGCCTGAGTTTCAGTGCATGAGGTTCAGGGCATGAGTTTCAGTGCAGGAACTTGAGGGCATGAGATTCAGTACACGAATTTCAGAGCATGAGATTCAGGGCATGATTTTCAGGGCAGGAGATTCAGGGCAAGTGTTTCAGTGCAGGAGATTCACGGCATGAGATTCAGGGCATGAGATTCAGAGTATGAGTTTCAGGGCATGAGTTTCAGGGCATGAGATTCAGGGCATGAGTTTCAGGGCATGAGATTCAGGGCAGGTATTTCAGGGCATGTAATTCAGGGCATGAGTTTCTGGGCAGATGATTCAGGACAGGAGTATTAGGGCATGTGATTCAGGGCATGAGTTTCAGTGCATGAGTTTCAGGGCAGGAGTTTCAGGGTATGTGATTTAGGGCATGAGTTTCAGGGCATGAGATTCAGGGCAGGTATTTCAGGGAATGTAATTCAGGGCATGAATTTCTGGGCAGATGATTCAGGGCCGAAGTTTTAGGGCATGTAATTCAGGGCATGAATTTCAGTGCATGAGTTTCAGGGCAGGAGTTTCAGGGTATGTGATTTAGGGCATGAGTTTCAGTGCAGGAACTTGAGGGCATGAGATTCAGTGCACGAGTTTCAGAGCATGAGATTCAGGGCATGAGATTCAGGGCATGATTTTCAGGGCAGGAGATTCAGGGCAGGTGTTTCAGTGCAGGAGTTTCAGGGCATGAGATTCAGGGCATGAGATTCAAGGCATGAGTTTCAGGACAGGAGATTCAGGGCATGAGTTTCAGGGCATGAGTTTCAGGGCAGGAGTTTCAGGGCATGTGATTCCGGGCATGAGATTCAGGATATGAGATTCATGGCATGAGTTTCAGTGCAGGAGTTTCAAGGCAGGAGATTCAGGGCATGAGTTTCAGGGTAGGTGATTCAGGGCATTAGTTTCAGGACATGAGATTCAGGCCATGAGTTTCAGTGCATGAGTTTCAGGACAGGAGATTCAGGGCATGAGTTTCAGGGCATGAGTTTCAGGGCAGGAGTTTCAGGGCATGTGATTCAGGGCGTGAGTTTCAGGATATGAGATTCATGGCATGAGTTTCAGTGCAGGAGTTTCAGGGCATGAGATTCAGGGCACTAGTTTTAGGACAGGAGATTCAGGGCATGAGTTTCAGGGCATGAGTTTCAGGGCAGGAGTTTTAGGGCAGGAGTTTTAGGGCATGAGTTTCAGTGCATGAGTTTCAGGGCAGGAGTTTCAGGGTATGTGATTTAGGGCATGAGGTTCAGGGCATGAGTTTCAGGTCATGAGATTCAGGGCATGAGTTTCAGTCCAGGAACTTGAGGGCATGAGATTCAGTGCATGAGTTTCAGAGCATGAGATTCAGGGCATGAGATTCAGTGCATGATTTTCAGGGCAGGAGATTCAGAGCAGGTGTTTCAGTGCAGGAGTTTCAGGGCATGAGATTCATGGCATGAGTTTCAGTGCAGGAGTTTCAGGGCATGAGATTCAGGGCATGAGTTTCAGAGCATGAGTTTGAGGGCAGGAGTTTCAAGGCATGAGATTCAGGGCATGAGTTTCAGTGCATGAGTTTGAGGGAAGGAGTTTCAGGGCATGAGATTCAGGGCATGAGTTTCAGGGCATGAGATCAGGGCAGGTATTTCAGGGCATGTAATTCAGGGCATGAGATTCTGGGCAGATGATTCAGGGCAGGAGTTTTAGGGCATGTGATTCAGGGCATGAGTTTCAGTGCATGAGTTTCAGGGCAGGAGTTTCAGGGTATGTGATTTAGGGCATGAGTTTCAGGGCATGAGATTAAGGGCTTGAGTTTCAGGGCATGAGGTTCAGGGCATGAGTTTCAGGGCATGAGATTCAGGGCATGAGTTTCAGGCAGGAACTTGAGGGCATGAGATTCAGCGCACGAGTTTCAGAGCATGAGATTCAGGGCATGAGATTCAGGGCATGATTTTCAGGGCAGGAGATTCAGGGCAGGTGTTTCAGTGCAGGAGTTTCAGGGCATGAGATTCAGGGCATGAGATTCAGGGCATGAGTTTCAGGACAGGAGATTCAGGGCATGAGTTTCAGGACATGAGTTTCAGGGCATGAGTTTCAGGGCAGGAGTTTCAGGGCATGTGATTCAGGGCGTGAGTTTCAGGATATGAGATTCCTGGCATGAGTTTCAGTGCAGGAGTTTCAGGGCATGAGATTCAGAGCATGAGTTTCAGGGTAGGTGATTCAGGGCAGGAGTTTCAGGACATGAGATTCAGGGCATGAGTTTCAGTGCATGAGTTTCAGGGCAGGAGTTTCAGGGTATGTGATTTTGGGCATGAGTTTCAGGGCATGAGATTCAGGGCTTGAGTTTCAGGGCATGAGGTTGCGGGCATGAGTTTCAGGGCATGAGATTCAGGGCATGAGTTTCAGTGCAGGAACTTGAGGGCATGATATTCAGTGCACGAGTTTCAGAGCATGAGATTCAGGGCATGAGATTCAGGGCATGAGTTTCAGGTCATGAGTTTCAGGACAGGAGATTCAGGGCATGAGTTTCAGGCATGAGTTTCAGTGCAGGAGTTTCAGGCATGTGATTATGGGCGTGAGTTTCAGGATATGAGATTCATGGCATGAGTTTCAGTGCAGGAGTTTCAGGGCATGAGATTCAGGGCATGAGTTTCAGGGTAGGTGATTCAGGGCAGGAGTTTCAGGACATGAGATTCAGGGCATGAGTTTCAGTGCAGGAACTTGAGGTCATGTGATTCAGTGCACGAGATTCAGAGCGTGAGATTCAGGGCATGAGATTCAGGGCATGAGTTTCAGGGCAGGAGATTAAGGGCAGGTGTTTCAGTGCAGGAGTTTCAGGGCATGAGATTCAGGGCATGAGATTCAGGGCATGAGTTTTAGGACAGGAGA
>NW_027277081.1:0-31996 GCF_030028105.1 Mobula birostris
CACTCTCCCTCTCTCCCCCTCTGTCCCTCACCTCAATCTCTCTCACTCTCCCTCTCTCCCCCTCTGTACCTCACCCTCAATCTCTCTCACTCTCCCTATCTCTCCCTCTATCCCTCACCCTCAATCTCTCTCACTCTCCCTCTCTCCCACTCTGTCCCTCACCTCAATCTCTCCCACTCTCTCTCTCTCCCCTCTGTCCCTCACTCTCAATCTCTCTCCCTCTCCCTCTCTCCCCGTGTCCCACAATCTCTCTCACTCTCCCTCTGTCCCTCACCCTCAATCTCTCTCACTCTCCCTCTGTCCCTCAACCTCAATCTCTCTCACTCTCCCTCTGTCCATCACAATCAATCTCTCTCACTCTCCCTCTCTCCCTCTGTCCCTCACCCTCAATCTCTCTCTCTCCCCCTCTGTCCCCCACCCTCAATCTCTCCCACTCTCCCTCTCTCCCCCTCTGTCCCTCACCCTCAATCTCACTCTCCCTCTCCCCCTCTGTCTCTCACCCTCAATCTCTCCCACTCTCCCTCTCTCCCCCTCTGTCCCTCACCCTCAATCTCACTCTCCCTCTCCACCTCTGTCTCTCATCCTCAATCTCTCTCACTCTCCCTCTCTCCCCCTCTGTCCATCACCTTCAATCTCACTCTCCCTCTCCCCCTCTGTCCCTCACCCTCAATCTCTCCCACTCTCCCTCTCTCCCCCTCTGTCCCTCACCCTCAATCTCTCGCACTCTCCCTCTCTCCCTCTGTTCCTCACCCTCAAAGACTCCCACTCTCCCTCTCTCCCACTCTGTCCCTCACCCTCAATCTCTATCACTCTCCCTCTCTCCCCCTCTGTCCCTCACACTCAGTCTCACTCTCCCTATCCCCCTCTGTCTCTCACCCTCAATCTCACTCTCACTCTCCCCCTCTGTCTCTCACCCTCAATCTCTCTCCCTCTCCCTCTCTCCCCCTCTGTCCCTCACCCTCAATCTCTCTCACTCTCCCTCTGTCCCTCAACCTCAATCTCTCTCACTCTCCCTCTGTCCATCACACTCAATCTCTCTCCCTCTCCCTCTCTCCCTCTGTCCCTCACACTCAATCTCTCTCTCTCCCCCTCTGTCCCCCACCCTCAATCTCTCCCACTCTCTCTCTCTCCCCCTCTGTCCCTCACCCTCAATCACACTCTCTCTCTCCCCCTCTGTCTCTCACCCTCAATCTCTCCCACTCTCCCTCTCTCCCCCTCTGGCCCTCACCCTCAATCTCACTCTCCCTCTCCCCCTCTGTCTCTCACCCTCAATCTCTCTCACTCTCCCTCTCTCCCCCTCTGTCCCTCACCCTCAATCTCTCTCACGCTCCCTCTCCCCCTCTATCGCTCACCCTCAATCTCACTCTCACTCTCCCCCTCTGTCTCTCACCCTCAATCTCTCTCCCTCTCCCTCTCTCCCCCTTTGTCCCTCACCCTCAATCTCTCTTACTCTCCCTCTGTCCCTCACCCTCAATCTCTCTCACTCTCCCTCTGTCCCTCACCCTCAATCTCTCCCACTTTCCCTCTCTCCCTCTGTCATTCACCCTCAATCTCTCTTACTCTCACACTCTCTTCTGCTCTGTCCCTCACCCTCAATCTCTCTCACTCTCCCTCTCTCTCCCTCTGTCCCTCACCTCAATCTCTCTCACTCTCCCTCTCTCCCCCTCTGTCCCTCACCCTCAATCTCTCTCACTCTCCCTCTCTCTCCCTCTGTCCCTCACCCTCAATCTCTCTCACTCTACCTCTGTCCCTCACCCTCAATCTCTCTCACTCTCCCTCTGTCCCTCACCCTCAATCTCTCTCACTCTCCCTCTCTCCCCCTCTGTCCCTCACCCTCAATCTCACTCTCCCTCTCCCCCTCTGTCCCTCACCCTCAATCTCTCTCACTCTCCCTCTGTCCCTCACCCTCAATCTCTCTCACTCTCCCTCTGTCCATCACCCTCAATCTCTCTCACTCTCCCTCTCTCCCTCTGTCCCTCACCATCAATCTCTCTCACTCTCCCTCTCTCCCCCTCTGTCCCTCACCCTCAATCTCTCCCACTCTTCCTCTCTCCTCTGTCCTTCACCCTCAATCTCTCTCACTGTCACTCTCTCTTCCCCTCTGTCCCTCACCCTCAATCTCTCTCACTCTCCCTCTCTCCCCCTCTGTCCCTCACCTCAATCTCTCTCACTCTCCCTCTCTCCCCCTCTGTACCTCACCCTCAATCTCTCTCACTCTCCCTCTCTCTCCCTCTATCCCTCACCCTCAATCTCTCTCACTCTCCCTCTCTCCCACTCTGTCCCTCACCTCAATCTCTCCCACTCTCTCTCTCTCCCCTCTGTCCCTCACTCTCAATCTCTCTCCCTCTCCCTCTCTCCCCGTGTCCCACAATCTCTCTCACTCTCCCTCTGTCCCCCACCCTCAATCTCTCCCACTCTCTCTCTCTCCCCCTCTGTCCCTCACCCTCAATCACACTCTCTCTCTCCCCCTCTGTCTCTCACCCTCAATCTCTCCCACTCTCCCTCTCTCCCCCTCTGGCCCTCACCCTCAATCTCACTCTCCCTCTCCCCCTCTGTCTCTCACCCTCAATCTCTCTCACTCTCCCTCTCTCCCCCTCTGTCTCTCACCCTCAATCTCTCTCACTCACCCTCTCTCCCTCTGTCCCTCACCCTCAATCTCTCTCACGCTCCCTCTCCCCCTCTATCGCTCACCCTCAATCTCACTCTCACTCTCCCCCTCTGTCTCTCACCCTCAATCTCTCTCCCTCTCCCTCTCTCCCCCTTTGTCCTCACCCTCAATCTCTCTTACTCTCCCTCTGTCCCTCACCCTCAATCTCTCTCACTCTCCCTCTGTCCCTCACCCTCAATCTCTCCCACTTTCCCTCTCTCCCTCTGTCATTCACCCTCAATCTCTCTTACTCTCACACTCTCTTCTGCTCTGTCCCTCACCCTCAATCTCTCTCACTCTCCCTCTCTCTCCCTCTGTCCCTCACCTCAATCTCTCTCACTCTCCCTCTCTCCCCCTCTGTCCCTCACCCTCAATCTCTCTCACTCTCCCTCTCTCTCCCTCTGTCCCTCACCCTCAATCTCTCTCACTCTACCTCTGTCCCTCACCCTCAATCTCTCTCACTCTCCCTCTGTCCCTCACCCTCAATCTCTCTCACTCTCCCTCTCTCCCCCTCTGTCCCTCACCCTCAATCTCACTCTCCCTCTCCCCCTCTGTCCCTCACCCTCAATCTCTCTCACTCTCCCTCTGTCCCTCACCCTCAATCTCTCTCACTCTCCCTCTGTCCATCACCCTCAATCTCTCTCACTCTCCCTCTCTCCCTCTGTCCCTCACCATCAATCTCTCTCACTCTCCCTCTCTCCCCCTCTGTCCCTCACCCTCAATCTCTCCCACTCTTCCTCTCTCCCTCTGTCCCTCACCCTCAATCTCTCTCACTCTCCCTCTCTCCCCCTCTGTCCCTCACCTCAATCTCTCTCACTCTCCCTCTCTCCCCCTCTGTACCTCACCCTCAATCTCTCTCACTCTCCCTCTCTCTCCCTCTATCCCTCACCCTCAATCTCTCTCACTCTCCCTCTCTCCCACTCTGTCCCTCACCTCAATCTCTCCCACTCTCTCTCTCTCCCCTCTGTCCCTCACTCTCAATCTCTCTCCCTCTCCCTCTCTCCCCGTGTCCCACAATCTCTCTCACTCTCCCTCTGTCCCTCACCCTCAATCTCTCTCACTCTCCCTCTGTCCCTCAACCTCAATCTCTCTCACTCTCCCTCTGTCCATCACAATCAATCTCTCTCACTCTCCCTCTCTCCCTCTGTCCCTCACCCTCAATCTCTCTCTCTCCCCCTCTGTCCCCCACCCTCAATCTCTCCCACTCTCCCTCTCTCCCCCTCTGTCCCTCACCCTCAATCTCACTCTCCCTCTCCCCCTCTGTCTCTCACCCTCAATCTCTCCCACTCTCCCTCTCTCCCCCTCTGTCCCTCACCCTCAATCTCACTCTCCCTCTCCACCTCTGTCTCTCATCCTCAATCTCTCTCACTCTCCCTCTCTCCCCCTCTGTCTCTCACCCTCAATCTCTCTCACTCACCCTCTCTCCCTCTGTCCCTCACCCTCAATCTCTCTCACGCTCCCTCTCCCCCTCTATCCCTCACCCTCAATCTCACTCTCACTCTCCCCCTCTGTCTCTCACCCTCAATCTCTCTCCCTCTCCCTCTCTCCCCCTCTGTGCCTCACCCTCAATGTCTCCCACTCTCCCTCTCTCCCCCTCTGTCCCTCACCCTCAATCTCTCGCACTCTCTCTCTCTCCCTCTGTCCCTCACCCTCAAAGTCTCCCACTCTCCCTCTCTCCCCCTCTGTCCGTCACCCTCAATCTCACTCTCCCTATCCCCCTCTGTCTCTCACCCTCAATCTCTCGCACTCTCCCTCTCTCCCCCTCTGTCCCTCACCTTCAATCTCACTCTCCCTCTCCCCCTCTGTCCCTCACCCTCAATCTCTCCCACTCTCCCTCACTCCCCCTCTGTCTCTCACCCTCAATCTCTCTCACTCTCGCTCTCTCCCACTGTCCCTCACCCTCAATCTCTCGCACTCTCCCTCTCTCCCTCTGTCCCTCACCGTCAAAGTCTCCCACTCTCCCTCTCTCCCCCTCTGTCCGTCACCCTCAATCTCACTCTCCCTCTCCCCCTCTCCCCCTCTGTCTCTCACCCTCAATCTCTCTCACTCTCTCTCACTCTCCACCTCTGTCCCTCACCCCTCAATCTCTCTCATTCTCCCTCACTCCCTCTGTCCCTCACCCTCAATCTCTCTCACTCTCCCTCTCCCCCTCTGTCCCTCACCCTCAATCTCACTCTCACTCTCCCCCTCTGTCTCTCACCCTCAATCTCTCTCACTCTCCCTCTCTCCCCCTCTGTCCATCACCTTCAATCTCACTCTCCCTCTCCCCCTCTGTCCCTCACCCTCAATCTCTCCCACTCTCCCTCTCTCCCCCTCTGTCCCTCACCCTCAATCTCTCGCACTCTCCCTCTCTCCCTCTGTTCCTCACCCTCAAAGACTCCCACTCTCCCTCTCGTCCACTCTGTCCCTCACCCTCAATCTCTATCACTCTCCCTCTCTCCCCCTCTGTCCCTCACACTCAGTCTCACTCTCCCTATCCCCCTCTGTCTCTCACCCTCAATCTCACTCTCACTCTCCCCCTCTGTCTCTCACCCTCAATCTCTCTCCCTCTCCCTCTCTCCCCCTCTGTCCCTCACCCTCAATCTCTCTCACTCTCCCTCTGTCCCTCAACCTCAATCTCTCTCACTCTCCCTCTGTCCATCACACTCAATCTCTCTCCCTCTCCCTCTCTCCCTCTGTCCCTCACACTCAATCTCTCTCTCTCCCCCTCTGTCCCCCACCCTCAATCTCTCCCACTCTCCCTCTCTCCCCCTCTGTCCCTCACCCTCAATCACACTCTCTCTCTCCCCCTCTGTCTCTCACCCTCAATCTCTCCCACTCTCCCTCTCTCCCCCTCTGGCCCTCACCCTCAATCTCACTCTCCCTCTCCCCCTCTGTCTCTCACCCTCAATCTCTCTCACTCTCCCTCTCTCCCCCTCTGTCTCTCACCCTCAATCTCTCTCACTCACCCTCTCTCCCTCTGTCCCTCACCCTCAATCTCTCTCACGCTCCCTCTCCCCCTCTATCGCTCACCCTCAATCTCACTCTCACTCTCCCCCTCTGTCTCTCACCCTCAATCTCTCTCCCTCTCCCTCTCTCCCCCTTTGTCCCTCACCCTCAATCTCTCTTACTCTCCCTCTGTCCCTCACCCTCAATCTCTCTCACTCTCCCTCTGTCCCTCACCCTCAATCTCTCCCACTCTCCCTCTCTTCCTCTGTCATTCACCCTCAATCTCTCTTATTCTCACTCTCTCTTCTGCTCTGTCCCTCACCCTCAATCTCTCTCACTCTCCCTCTCTCTCCCTCTGTCCCTCACCTCAATCTCTCTCACTCTACCTCTCTCCCCCTCTGTCCCTCACCCTCAATCTCTCTCACTCTCCCTCTCTCTCCCTCTGTCCCTCACCCTCAATCTCTCTCACTCTCCCTCTGTCCCTCACCCTCAATCTCTCTCACTCTCCCTCTGTCCCTCACCCTCAATCTCTCTCACTCTACCTCTGTCCCTCACCCTCAATCTCTCTCACTCTCCCTCTGTCCCTCACCCTCAATCTCTCTCACTCTCCCTCTCTCCCCCTCTGTCCCTCACCCTCAATCTCACTCTCCCTCTCCCCCTCTGTCCCTCACCCTCAATCTCTCTCACTCTCCCTCTGTCCCTCACCCTCAATCTCTCTCACTCTCCCTCTGTCCATCACCCTCAATCTCTCTCACTCTCCCTCTCTCCCTCTGTCCCTCACCATCAATCTCTCTCACTCTCCCTCTCTCCCCCTCTGTCCCTCACCCTCAATCTCTCCCACTCTTCCTCTCTCCCTCTGTCCTTCACCCTCAATCTCTCTCACTGTCACTCTCTCTTCCCCTCTGTCCCTCACCCTCAATCTCTCTCACTCTCCCTCTCTCCCCCTCTGTCCCTCACCTCAATCTCTCACTCTCCCTCTCTCCCCCTCTGTACCTCACCCTCAATCTCTCTCACTCTCCCTCTCTCTCCCTCTATCCCTCACCCTCAATCTCTCTCACTCTCCCTCTCTCCCACTCTGTCCCTCACCTCAATCTCTCCCACTCTCTCTCTCTCCCCTCTGTCCCTCACTCTCAATCTCTCTCCCTCTCCCTCTCTCCCCGTGTCCCACAATCTCTCTCACTCTCCCTCTGTCCCTCACCCTCAATCTCTCTCACTCTCCCTCTGTCCCTCAACCTCAATCTCTCTCACTCTCCCTCTGTCCATCACACTCAATCTCTCTCACTCTCCCTCTCTCCCTCTGTCCCTCACCCTCAATCTCTCTCTCTCCCCCTCTGTCCCCCACCCTCAATCTCTCCCACTCTCCCTCTCTCCCCCTCTGTCTCTCACCCTCAATCTCACTCTCCCTCTCCCCCTCTGTCTCTCACCCTCAATCTCTCCCACTCTCCCTCTCTCCCCCTCTGTCCCTCACCCTCAATCTCACTCTCCCTCTCCACCTCTGTCTCTCACCCTCAATCTCTCTCACTCTCCCTCTCTCCCCCTCTGTCTCTCACCCTCAATCTCTCTCACTCACCCTCTCTCCCTCTGTCCCTCACCCTCAATCTCTCTCACGCTCCCTCTCCCCCTCTATCCCTCACCCTCAATCTCACTCTCACTCTCCCCCTCTGTCTCTCACCCTCAATCTCTCTCCCTCTCGCTCTCTCCCCCTCTGTGCCTCACCCTCAATCTCTCCCACTCTCCCTCTCTCCCCCTCTGTCCCTCACCCTCAATCTCTCGCACTCTCTCTCTCTCCCTCTGTCCCTCACCCTCAAAGTCTCCCACTCTCCCTCTCTTCCCCTCTGTCCGTCACCCTCAATCTCACTCTCCCTATCCCCCTCTGTCTCTCACCCTCAATCTCTCGCACTCTCCCTCTCTCCCCCTCTGTCCCTCACCTTCAATCTCACTCTCCCTCTCCCCCTCTGTCCCTCACCCTCAATCTCTCCCACTCTCCCTCACTCCCCCTCTGTCTCTCACCCTCAATCTCTCTCACTCTCGCTCTCTCCCACTGTCCCTCACCCTCAATCTCTCGCACTCTCCCTCTCTCCCTCTGTCACTCACCGTCAAAGTCTCCCACTCTCCCTCTCTCCCCCTCTGTCCGTCACCCTCAATCTCACTCTCCCTCTCCCCCTCTCCCCCTCTGTCTCTCACCCTCAATCTCTCTCACTCTCACTCTCTCCACCTCTGTCCCTCACCCTCAACTCTCTCCCTCTCCCTCTCTCCCCCTGTTCCTCACCCTCAATTTCTCTCATTCTCCCTCTCTCCCTCTGTCCCTCACCCTCAATCTCTCTCACTCTCCCTCTCCCCCTCTGTCCCTCACCCTCAATCTCACTCTCACTCTCCCCCTCTGTCTCTCACCCTCAATCTCTCTCACTCTCCCTCTCTCCCCCTCTGTCCATCACCTTCAATCTCACTCTCCCTCTCCCCCTCTGTCCCTCACCCTCAATCTCTCCCACTCTCCCTCTCTCCCCCTCTGTCCCTCACCCTCAATCTCTCGCACTCTCCCTCTCTCCCTCTGTTCCTCACACTCAAAGACTCCCACTCTCCATCTCTCCCCCTCTGTCTCTCACCCTCAATCTCTCCCTTTCTGTCCCTCACCCTCAATTTCTCTCCCTCTCACTCTCTACCCCTCTGTCCCTCACCCTCAATCTCTATCACTCTCCCTCTCTCCCCCTCTGTCCCTCACCCTCAATCTCTCTCACTCTCCCTCTCTCCCTCTGTCCCTCACCCTCAATCTCTCTCACTCTCCCTCTCCCCCTCTATCCCTCACCCTCAATCTCACTCTCTCCCCCTCTGTCTCTCACCCTCAATCTCTCTCACTCTCCCTCTCCCCCTCTGTCCCTCACCCTCAATCTCACTCTCACTCTCCCCCTCTGTCTCTCACCCTCAATCTCTCTCACTCTCCCTCTCCCCCCCTCTGTCCCTCACCTTCGATCTCACTCTCCCTCTCCCCCTCTGTCCCTCAGCCACAATCTCTCGCACTCTCCCTCTCTCCCTCTGTCCCTCACCCTCAAAGTCTCCCACTCTCCCTCTCTCCCCCTCTGTCCGTCACCCTCAATCTCACTTACTCTCCCCCTCTCCCCCTCTGTCCCTCACCCTCAATCTCTCTCACTCTCCCTCTCTCCCCCTCTGTCCATCACCTTCAATCTCACTCTCCCTCTCCCCCTCTGTCCCTCACCCTCAATCTCTCCCACTCTCCCTCTCTCCCCCTCTGTCCATCACCTTCAATCTCACTCTCACTCTCCCCCTCTGTCCCTCACCCTCAATCTCTCCCACTCTCCCTCTCTCCCCCTCTGTCCCTCACCCTCAATCTCTCCCACTCTCCCTCTCTCCCCCTCTGTCCCTCACCCTCAATCTCTATCACTCTCCCTCTCTCCCCCTCTGTCCCTCACACTCAGTCTCACTCTCCCTCTCCCCCTCTGTCTCTCACCCTCAATCTCACTCTCACTCTCCCCCTCTGTCTCTCACCCTCAATCTCTCTCCCTCTCCCTCTCTCCCTCTCTGTCCCTCACCCTCAGTCTCTCCCACTCTCCCTCTCTCCCCCTCTGTCCCTCACCCTCAATCTCTCGCACTCTCTCTCTCTCCCTCTGTCCCTCACCCTCAAAGTCTCCCACTCTCCCTCTCTCCCCCTCTGTCCGTCACCCTCAATCTCTCTCACTCTCCCTCTCCCCCTCTGTCCCTCACCCTCAATCTCACTCTCACTCTCCCCCTCTGTCTCTCACCCTCAATCTCTCTCACTCTCCCTCTCTCCCCCTCTGTCCATCACCTTCAATCTCACTCTCCCTCTCCCCCTCTGTCCCTCACCCTCAATCTCTCCCACTCTCCCTCTCTCCCCCTCTGTCCCTCACCCTCAATCTCTCGCACTCTCCCTCTCTCCCTCTGTCCCTCACACTCAGTCTCACTCTCCCTATCCCCCTCTGTCTCTCACCCTCAATCTCACTCTCACTCTCCCCCTCTGTCTCTCACCCTCAATCTCTCTCCCTCTCCCTCTCTCCCCCTCTGTCCCTCACCCTCAATCTCTCTCACTCTCCCTCTGTCCCTCAACCTCAATCTCTCTCACTCTCCCTCTGTCCATCACACTCAATCTCTCTCCCTCTCCCTCTCTCCCTCTGTCCCTCACCCTCAATCTCTCTCTCTCCCCCTCTGTCCCCCACCCTCAATCTCTCCCACTCTCCCTCTCTCCCCCTCTGTCCCTCACCCTCAATCACACTCTCTCTCTCCCCCTCTGTCTCTCACCCTCAATCTCTCCCACTCTCCCTCTCTCCCCCTCTGGCCCTCACCCTCAATCTCACTCTCCCTCTCCCCCTCTGTCTCTCACCCTCAATCTCTCTCACTCTCCCTCTCTCCCCCTCTGTCTCTCACCCTCAATCTCTCTCACTCACCCTCTCTCCCTCTGTCCCTCACCCTCAATCTCTCTCACGCTCCCTCTCCCCCTCTATCGCTCACCCTCAATCACACTCTCTCTCTCCCCCTCTGTCTCTCACCCTCAATCTCTCCCACTCTCCCTCTCTCCCCCTCTGGCCCTCACCCTCAATCTCACTCTCCCTCTCCCCCTCTGTCTCTCACCCTCAATCTCTCTCCCTCTCCCTCTCTCCCCCTTTGTCCCTCACCCTCAATCTCTCTTACTCTCCCTCTGTCCCTCACCCTCAATCTCTCTCACTCTCCCTCTGTCCCTCACCCTCAATCTCTCCCACTCTCCCTCTCTCCCTCTGTCATTCACCCTCAATCTCTCTTACTCTCACTCTCTCTTCTGCTCTGTCCCTCACCCTCAATCTCTCTCACTCTCCTTCTCTCTCCCTCTGTCCCTCACCTCAATCTCTCTCACACTCCCTCTCTCTCCCTCTGTCCCTCACCCTCAATCTCTCTCACTCTCCCTCTGTCCCTCACCCTCAATCTCTCTCACTCTCCCTCTGTCCCTCACCCTCAATCTCTCTCACTCTACCTCTGTCCCTCACCCTCAATCTCTCTCACTCTCCCTCTGTCCCTCACCCTCAATCTCTCTCACTCTCCCTCTCTCCCCCTCTGTCCCTCACCCTCAATCTCACTCTCCCTCTCCCCCTCTGTCCCTCACCCTCAATCTCTCTCACTCTCCCTCTGTCCCTCACCCTCAATCTCTCTCACTCTCCCTCTGTCCATCACCCTCAATCTCTCTCACTCTCCCTCTCTCCCTCTGTCCCTCACCATCAATCTCTCTCACTGTCACTCTCTCTTCCCCTCTGTCCCTCACCCTCAATCTCTCTCACTCTCCCTCTCTCCCCCTCTGTCCCTCACCTCAATCTCTCTCACTCTCCCTCTCCCCCTCTGTCCCTCACCCTCAATCTCTCCCACTCTCCCTCTCTCCCCCTCTGTCCCTCACCCTCAATCTCTCGCACTCTCCCTCTCTCCCTCTGTCCCTCACACTCAGTCTCACTCTCCCTATCCCCCTCTGTCTCTCACCCTCAATCTCACTCTCACTCTCCCCCTCTGTCTCTCACCCTCAATCTCTCTCCCTCTCCCTCTCTCCCCCTCTGTCCCTCACCCTCAATCTCTCTCACTCTCCCTCTGTCCCTCAACCTCAATCTCTCTCACTCTCCCTCTGTCCATCACACTCAATCTCTCTCCCTCTCCCTCTCTCCCTCTGTCCCTCACCCTCAATCTCTCTCTCTCCCCCTCTGTCCCCCACCCTCAATCTCTCCCACTCTCCCTCTCTCCCCCTCTGTCCCTCACCCTCAATCACACTCTCTCTCTCCCCCTCTGTCTCTCACCCTCAATCTCTCCCACTCTCCCTCTCTCCCCCTCTGGCCCTCACCCTCAATCTCACTCTCCCTCTCCCCCTCTGTCTCTCACCCTCAATCTCTCTCACTCTCCCTCTCTCCCCCTCTGTCTCTCACCCTCAATCTCTCTCACTCACCCTCTCTCCCTCTGTCCCTCACCCTCAATCTCTCTCACGCTCCCTCTCCCCCTCTATCGCTCACCCTCAATCACACTCTCTCTCTCCCCCTCTGTCTCTCACCCTCAATCTCTCCCACTCTCCCTCTCTCCCCCTCTGGCCCTCACCCTCAATCTCACTCTCCCTCTCCCCCTCTGTCTCTCACCCTCAATCTCTCTCCCTCTCCCTCTCTCCCCCTTTGTCCCTCACCCTCAATCTCTCTTACTCTCCCTCTGTCCCTCACCCTCAATCTCTCTCACTCTCCCTCTGTCCCTCACCCTCAATCTCTCCCACTCTCCCTCTCTCCCTCTGTCATTCACCCTCAATCTCTCTTACTCTCACTCTCTCTTCTGCTCTGTCCCTCACCCTCAATCTCTCTCACTCTCCTTCTCTCTCCCTCTGTCCCTCACCTCAATCTCTCTCACTCTCCCTCTCTCTCCCTCTGTCCCTCACCCTCAATCTCTCTCACTCTCCCTCTGTCCCTCACCCTCAATCTCTCTCACTCTCCCTCTGTCCCTCACCCTCAATCTCTCTCACTCTACCTCTGTCCCTCACCCTCAATCTCTCTCACTCTCCCTCTGTCCCTCACCCTCAATCTCTCTCACTCTCCCTCTCTCCCCCTCTGTCCCTCACCCTCAATCTCACTCTCCCTCTCCCCCTCTGTCCCTCACCCTCAATCTCTCTCACTCTCCCTCTGTCCCTCACCCTCAATCTCTCTCACTCTCCCTCTGTCCATCACCCTCAATCTCTCTCACTCTCCCTCTCTCCCTCTGTCCCTCACCATCAATCTCTCTCACTGTCACTCTCTCTTCCCCTCTGTCCCTCACCCTCAATCTCTCTCACTCTCCCTCTCTCCCCCTCTGTCCCTCACCTCAATCTCTCTCACTCTCCCTCTCTCCCCCTCTGTACCTCACCCTCAATCTCTCTCACTCTCCCTCTCTCCCCCTCTGTCCCTCACCTCAATCTCTCTCACTGTCACTCTCTCTTCCCCTCTGTCCCTCACCCTCAATCTCTCTCACTCTCCCTCTCTCCCCCTCTGTCCCTCACCTCAATCTCTCTCACTCTCCCTCTCTCCCCCTCTGTACCTCACCCTCAATCTCTCTCACTCTCCCTCTCTCTCCCTCTATCCCTCACCCTCAATCTCTCTCACTCTCCCTCTCTCCCACTCTGTCCCTCACCTCAATCTCTCCCACTCTCTCTCTCTCCCCTCTGTCCCTCACTCTCAATCTCTCTCCCTCTCCCTCTCTCCCCGTGTCCCACAATCTCTCTCACTCTCCCTCTGTCCCTCACCCTCAATCTCTCTCACTCTCCCTCTGTCCCTCAACCTCAATCTCTCTCACTCTCCCTCTGTCCATCACACTCAATCTCTCTCACTCTCCCTCTCTCCCTCTGTCCCTCACCCTCAATCTCTCTCTCTCCCCCTCTGTCCCCCACCCTCAATCTCTCCCACTCTCCCTCTCTCCCCCTCTGTCCCTCACCCTCAATCTCACTCTCCCTCTCCCCCTCTGTCTCTCACCCTCAATCTCTCCCACTCTCCCTCTCTCCCCCTCTGTCCCTCACCCTCAATCTCACTCTCCCTCTCCACCTCTGTCTCTCACCCTCAATCTCTCTCACTCTCCCTCTCTCCCCCTCTGTCTCTCACCCTCAATCTCTCTCACTCACCCTCTCTCCCTCTGTCCCTCACCCTCAATCTCTCTCACGCTCCCTCTCCCCCTCTATCCCTCACCCTCAATCTCACTCTCACTCTCCCCCTCTGTCTCTCACCCTCAATCTCTCTCCCTCTCCCTCTCTCCCCCTCTGTACCTCACCCTCAATCTCTCCCACTCTCCCTCTCTCCCCCTCTGTCCCTCACCCTCAATCTCTCGCACTCTCTCTCTCTCCCTCTGTCCCTCACCCTCAAAGTCTCCCACTCTCCCTCTCTCCCCCTCTGTCCGTCACCCTCAATCTCACTCTCCCTATCCCCCTCTGTCTCTCACCCTCAATCTCTCGCACTCTCCCTCTCTCCCCCTCTGTCCCTCACCTTCAATCTCACTCTCCCTCTCCCCCTCTGTCTCTCACCCTCAATCTCTCCCACTCTCCCTCACTCCCCCTCTGTCTCTCACCCTCAATCTCTCTCACTCTTGCTCTCTCCCACTGTCCCTCACCCTCAATCTCTCGCACTCTCCCTCTCTCCCCCTCTGTCCCTCACCTCAATCTCTCTCACTCTCCCTCTCTCCCCCTCTGTACCTCACCCTCAATCTCTCTCACTCTCCCTCTCTCTCCCTCTATCCCTCACCCTCAATCTCTCTCACTCTCCCTCTCTCCCACTCTGTCCCTCACCTCAATCTCTCCCACTCTCTCTCTCTCCCCTCTGTCCCTCACTCTCAATCTCTCTCCCTCTCCCTCTCTCCCCGTGTCCCACAATCTCTCTCACTCTCCCTCTGTCCCTCACCCTCAATCTCTCTCACTCTCCCTCTGTCCCTCAACCTCAATCTCTCTCACTCTCCCTCTGTCCATCACACTCAATCTCTCTCACTCTCCCTCTCTCCCTCTGTCCCTCACCCTCAATCTCTCTCTCTCCCCCTCTGTCCCCCACCCTCAATCTCTCCCACTCTCCCTCTCTCCCCCTCTGTCCCTCACCCTCAATCTCACTCTCCCTCTCCCCCTCTGTCTCTCACCCTCAATCTCTCCCACTCTCCCTCTCTCCCCCTCTGTCCCTCACCCTCAATCTCACTCTCCCTCTCCACCTCTGTCTCTCACCCTCAATCTCTCTCACCTCTCCCTCTCTCCCCCTCTGTCTCTCACCCTCAATCTCTCTCACTCACCCTCTCTCCTTCTGTCCCTCACCCTCAATCTCTCTCACGCTCCCTCTCTCCCTCTGTCCTTCACCCTCAATCTCTCTCACTGTCACTCTCTCTTCCCCTCTGTCCCTCACCCTCAATCTCTCTCACTCTCCCTCTCTCCCCCCTCTGTCCCTCACCTCAATCTCTCACTCTCCCTCTCTCCCCCTCTGTACCTCACCCTCAATCTCTCTCACTCTCCCTCTCTCTCCCTCTATCCCTCACCCTCAATCTCTCTCACTCTCCCTCTCTCCCACTCTGTCCCTCACCTCAATCTCTCCCACTCTCTCTCTCCCCTCTGTCCCTCACTCTCAATCTCTCTCCCTCTCCCTCTCTCCCCGTGTCCCACAATCTCTCTCACTCTCCCTCTGTCCCTCACCCTCAATCTCTCTCACTCTCCCTCTGTCCCTCAACCTCAATCTCTCTCACTCTCCCTCTGTCCATCACACTCAATCTCTCTCACTCTCCCTCTCTCCCTCTGTCCCTCACCCTCAATCTCTCTCTCTCCCCCTCTGTCCCCCACCCTCAATCTCTCCCACTCTCCCTCTCTCCCCCTCTGTCCTTCACCCTCAATCTCACTCTCCCTCTCCCCCTCTGTCTCTCACCCTCAATCTCTCCCACTCTCCCTCTCTCCCCCTCTGTCCCTCACCCTCAATCTCACTCTCCCTCTCCACCTCTGTCTCTCACCCTCAATCTCTCTCACTCTCCCTCTCTCCCCCTCTGTCTCTCACCCTCAATCTCTCTCACTCACCCTCTCTCCCTCTGTCCCTCACCCTCAATCTCTCTCACGCTCCCTCTCCCCCTCTATCCCTCACCCTCAATCTCACTCTCACTCTCCCCCTCTGTCTCTCACCCTCAATCTCTCTCCCTCTCGCTCTCTCCCCCTCTGTGCCTCACCCTCAATCTCTCCCACTCTCCCTCTCTCCCCCTCTGTCCCTCACCCTCAATCTCTCGCACTCTCTCTCTCTCCCTCTGTCCCTCACCCTCAAAGTCTCCCACTCTCCCTCTCTTCCCCTCTGTCCGTCACCCTCAATCTCACTCTCCCTATCCCCCTCTGTCTCTCACCCTCAATCTCTCGCACTCTCCCTCTCTCCCCCTCTGTCCCTCACCTTCAATCTCACTCTCCCTCTCCCCCTCTGTCCCTCACCCTCAATCTCTCCCACTCTCCCTCACTCCCCCTCTGTCTCTCACCCTCAATCTCTCTCACTCTCGCTCTCTCCCACTGTCCCTCACCCTCAATCTCTCGCACTCTCCCTCTCTCCCTCTGTCCCTCACCGTCAAAGTCTCCCACTCTCCCTCTCTCCCCCTCTGTCCGTCACCCTCAATCTCACTCTCCCTCTCCCCCTCTCCCCCTCTGTCTCTCACCCTCAATCTCTCTCACTCTCACTCTCTCCACCTCTGTCCCTCACCCTCAACTCTCTCCCTCTCCCTCTCTCCCCCTGTTCCTCACCCTCAATCTCTCTCATTCTCCCTCTCTCCCTCTGTCCCTCACCCTCAATCTCTCTCACTCTCCCTCTCCCCCTCTGTCCCTCACCCTCAATCTCACTCTCACTCTCCCCCTCTGTCTCTCACCCTCAATCTCTCTCACTCTCCCTCTCTCCCCCTCTGTCCATCACCTTCAATCTCACTCTCCCTCTCCCCCCTCTGTCCCTCACCCTCAATCTCTCCCACTCTCCCTCTCTCCCCCTCTGTCCCTCACCCTCAATCTCTCGCACTCTCCCTCTCTCCCTCTGTTCCTCACACTCAAAGACTCCCACTCTCCATCTCTCCCCCTCTGTCTCTCACCCTCAATCTCTCCCTTTCTGTCCCTCACCCTCAATTTCTCTCCCTCTCACTCTCTACCCCTCTGTCCCTCACCCTCAATCTCTATCACTCTCCCTCTCTCCCCCTCTGTCCCTCACCCTCAATCTCTCTCACTCTCCCTCTCTCCCTCTGTCCCTCACCCTCAATCTCTCTCACTCTCCCTCTCCCCCTCTATCCCTCACCCTCAATCTCACTCTCTCCCCCTCTGTCTCTCACCCTCAATCTCTCTCACTCTCCCTCTCCCCCTCTGTCCCTCACCCTCAATCTCACTCTCACTCTCCCCCTCTGTCTCTCACCCTCAATCTCTCTCACTCTCCCTCTCCCCCCCTCTGTCCCTCACCTTCGATCTCACTCTCCCTCTCCCCCCTCTGTCCCTCAGCCACAATCTCTCGCACTCTCCCTCTCTCCTCTGTCCCTCACCCTCAAAGTCTCCCACTCTCCCTCTCTCCCCCTCTGTCCGTCACCCTCAATCTCACTTACTCTCCCCCTCTCCCCCTCTGTCCCTCACCCTCAATCTCTCTCACTCTCCCTCTCTCCCCCTCTGTCCATCACCTTCAATCTCACTCTCCCTCTCCCCCTCTGTCCCCTCACCCTCAATCTCTCCCACTCTCCCTCTCTCCCCCTCTGTCCATCACCTTCAATCTCACTCTCACTCTCCCCCTCTGTCCCTCACCCTCAATCTCTCCCACTCTCCCTCTCTCCCCCTCTGTCCCTCACCCTCAATCTCTCCCACTCTCCCTCTCTCCCCCTCTGTCCCTCACCCTCAATCTCTATCACTCTCCCTCTCTCCCCCTCTGTCCCTCACACTCAGTCTCACTCTCCCTCTCCCCCTCTGTCTCTCACCCTCAATCTCACTCTCACTCTCCCCCCTCTGTCTCTCACCCTCAATCTCTCTCCCTCTCCCTCTCTCCCTCTCTGTCCCTCACCCTCAGTCTCTCCCACTCTCCCTCTCTCCCCCTCTGTCCCTCACCCTCAATCTCTCGCACTCTCTCTCTCTCCCTCTGTCCCTCACCCTCAAAGTCTCCCACTCTCCCTCTCTCCCCCTCTGTCCGTCACCCTCAATCTCTCTCACTCTCCCTCTCCCCTCTGTCCCTCACCCTCAATCTCACTCTCACTCTCCCCCTCTGTCTCTCACCCTCAATCTCTCTCACTCTCCCTCTCTCCCCCTCTGTCCATCACCTTCAATCTCACTCTCCCTCTCCCCCTCTGTCCCTCACCCTCAATCTCTCCCACTCTCCCTCTCTCCCCCTCTGTCCCTCACCCTCAATCTCTCGCACTCTCCCTCTCTCCCTCTGTCCCTCACACTCAGTCTCACTCTCCCTATCCCCCTCTGTCTCTCACCCTCAATCTCACTCTCACTCTCCCCCTCTGTCTCTCACCCTCAATCTCTCTCCCTCTCCCTCTCTCCCCCTCTGTCCCTCACCCTCAATCTCTCTCACTCTCCCTCTGTCCCTCAACCTCAATCTCTCTCACTCTCCCTCTGTCCATCACACTCAATCTCTCTCCCTCTCCCTCTCTCCCTCTGTCCCTCACCCTCAATCTCTCTCTCTCCCCCTCTGTCCCCCACCCTCAATCTCTCCCACTCTCCCTCTCTCCCCCTCTGTCCCTCACCCTCAATCACACTCTCTCTCTCCCCCTCTGTCTCTCACCCTCAATCTCTCCCACTCTCCCTCTCTCCCCCTCTGGCCCTCACCCTCAATCTCACTCTCCCTCTCCCCCTCTGTCTCTCACCCTCAATCTCTCTCACTCTCCCTCTCTCCCCCTCTGTCTCTCACCCTCAATCTCTCTCACTCACCCTCTCTCCCTCTGTCCCTCACCCTCAATCTCTCTCACGCTCCCTCTCCCCCTCTATCGCTCACCCTCAATCACACTCTCTCTCTCCCCCTCTGTCTCTCACCCTCAATCTCTCCCACTCTCCCTCTCTCCCCCTCTGGCCCTCACCCTCAATCTCACTCTCCCTCTCCCCCTCTGTCTCTCACCCTCAATCTCTCTCCCTCTCCCTCTCTCCCCCTTTGTCCCTCACCCTCAATCTCTCTTACTCTCCCTCTGTCCCTCACCCTCAATCTCTCTCACTCTCCCTCTGTCCCTCACCCTCAATCTCTCCCACTCTCCCTCTCTCCCTCTGTCATTCACCCTCAATCTCTCTTACTCTCACTCTCTCTTCTGCTCTGTCCCTCACCCTCAATCTCTCTCACTCTCCTTCTCTCTCCCTCTGTCCCTCACCTCAATCTCTCTCACTCTCCCTCTCTCTCCCTCTGTCCCTCACCCTCAATCTCTCTCACTCTCCCTCTGTCCCTCACCCTCAATCTCTCTCACTCTCCCTCTGTCCCTCACCCTCAATCTCTCTCACTCTACCTCTGTCCCTCACCCTCAATCTCTCTCACTTTCCCTCTGTCCCTCACCCTCAATCTCTCTCACTCTCCCTCTCTCCCCCTCTGTCCCTCACCCTCAATCTCACTCTCCCTCTCCCCCTCTGTCCCTCACCCTCAATCTCTCTCACTCTCCCTCTGTCCCTCACCCTCAATCTCTCTCACTCTCCCTCTGTCCATCACCCTCAATCTCTCTCACTCTCCCTCTCTCCCTCTGTCCCTCACCATCAATCTCTCTCACTGTCACTCTCTCTTCCCCTCTGTCCCTCACCCTCAATCTCTCTCACTCTCCCTCTCTCCCCCTCTGTCCCTCACCTCAATCTCTCTCACTCTCCCTCTCCCCCTCTGTCCCTCACCCTCAATCTCTCCCACTCTCCCTCTCTCCCCCTCTGTCCCTCACCCTCAATCTCTCGCACTCTCCCTCTCTCCCTCTGTCCCTCACACTCAGTCTCACTCTCCCTATCCCCCTCTGTCTCTCACCCTCAATCTCACTCTCACTCTCCCCCTCTGTCTCTCACCCTCAATCTCTCTCCCTCTCCCTCTCTCCCCCTCTGTCCCTCACCCTCAATCTCTCTCACTCTCCCTCTGTCCCTCAACCTCAATCTCTCTCACTCTCCCTCTGTCCATCACACTCAATCTCTCTCCCTCTCCCTCTCTCCCTCTGTCCCTCACCCTCAATCTCTCTCTCTCCCCCTCTGTCCCCCACCCTCAATCTCTCCCACTCTCCCTCTCTCCCCCTCTGTCCCTCACCCTCAATCACACTCTCTCTCTCCCCCTCTGTCTCTCACCCTCAATCTCTCCCACTCTCCCTCTCTCCCCCTCTGGCCCTCACCCTCAATCTCACTCTCCCTCTCCCCCTCTGTCTCTCACCCTCAATCTCTCTCACTCTCCTTCTCTCCCCCTCTGTCTCTCACCCTCAATCTCTCTCACTCACCCTCTCTCCCTCTGTCCCTCACCCTCAATCTCTCTCACGCTCCCTCTCCCCCTCTATCGCTCACCCTCAATCACACTCTCTCTCTCCCCCTCTGTCTCTCACCCTCAATCTCTCCCACTCTCCCTCTCTCCCCCTCTGGCCCTCACCCTCAATCTCACTCTCCCTCTCCCCCTCTGTCTCTCACCCTCAATCTCTCTCCCTCTCCCTCTCTCCCCCTTTGTCCCTCACCCTCAATCTCTCTTACTCTCCCTCTGTCCCTCACCCTCAATCTCTCTCACTCTCCCTCTGTCCCTCACCCTCAATCTCTCCCACTCTCCCTCTCTCCCTCTGTCATTCACCCTCAATCTCTCTTACTCTCACTCTCTCTTCTGCTCTGTCCCTCACCCTCAATCTCTCTCACTCTCCTTCTCTCTCCCTCTGTCCCTCACCTCAATCTCTCTCACTCTCCCTCTCTCTCCCTCTGTCCCTCACCCTCAATCTCTCTCACTCTCCCTCTGTCCCTCACCCTCAATCTCTCTCACTCTCCCTCTGTCCCTCACCCTCAATCTCTCTCACTCTACCTCTGTCCCTCACCCTCAATCTCTCTCACTCTCCCTCTGTCCCTCACCCTCAATCTCTCTCACTCTCCCTCTCTCCCCCTCTGTCCCTCACCCTCAATCTCACTCTCCCTCTCCCCCTCTGTCCCTCACCCTCAATCTCTCTCACTCTCCCTCTGTCCCTCACCCTCAATCTCTCTCACTCTCCCTCTGTCCATCACCCTCAATCTCTCTCACTCTCCCTCTCTCCCTCTGTCCCTCACCATCAATCTCTCTCACTGTCACTCTCTCTTCCCCTCTGTCCCTCACCCTCAATCTCTCTCACTCTCCCTCTCTCCCCCTCTGTCCCTCACCTCAATCTCTCTCACTCTCCCTCTCTCCCCCTCTGTACCTCACCCTCAATCTCTCTCACTCTCCCTCTCTCCCCCTCTGTCCCTCACCTCAATCTCTCTCACTGTCACTCTCTCTTCCCCTCTGTCCCTCACCCTCAATCTCTCTCACTCTCCCTCTCTCCCCCTCTGTCCCTCACCTCAATCTCTCTCACTCTCCCTCTCTCCCCCTCTGTACCTCACCCTCAATCTCTCTCACTCTCCCTCTCTCTCCCTCTATCCCTCACCCTCAATCTCTCTCACTCTCCCTCTCTCCCACTCTGTCCCTCACCTCAATCTCTCCCACTCTCTCTCTCTCCCCTCTGTCCCTCACTCTCAATCTCTCTCCCTCTCCCTCTCTCCCCGTGTCCCACAATCTCTCTCACTCTCCCTCTGTCCCTCACCCTCAATCTCTCTCACTCTCCCTCTGTCCCTCAACCTCAATCTCTCTCACTCTCCCTCTGTCCATCACACTCAATCTCTCTCACTCTCCCTCTCTCCCTCTGTCCCTCACCCTCAATCTCTCTCTCTCCCCCTCTGTCCCCCACCCTCAATCTCTCCCACTCTCCCTCTCTCCCCCTCTGTCCCTCACCCTCAATCTCACTCTCCCTCTCCCCCTCTGTCTCTCACCCTCAATCTCTCCCACTCTCCCTCTCTCCCCCTCTGTCCCTCACCCTCAATCTCACTCTCCCTCTCCACCTCTGTCTCTCACCCTCAATCTCTCTCACTCTCCCTCTCTCCCCCTCTGTCTCTCACCCTCAATCTCTCTCACTCACCCTCTCTCCCTCTGTCCCTCACCCTCAATCTCTCTCACGCTCCCTCTCCCCCTCTATCCCTCACCCTCAATCTCACTCTCACTCTCCCCCTCTGTCTCTCACCCTCAATCTCTCTCCCTCTCCCTCTCTCCCCCTCTGTACCTCACCCTCAATCTCTCCCACTCTCCCTCTCTCCCCCTCTGTCCCTCACCCTCAATCTCTCGCACTCTCTCTCTCTCCCTCTGTCCCTCACCCTCAAAGTCTCCCACTCTCCCTCTCTCCCCCTCTGTCCGTCACCCTCAATCTCACTCTCCCTATCCCCCTCTGTCTCTCACCCTCAATCTCTCGCACTCTCCCTCTCTCCCCCTCTGTCCCTCACCTTCAATCTCACTCTCCCTCTCCCCCTCTGTCTCTCACCCTCAATCTCTCCCACTCTCCCTCACTCCCCCTCTGTCTCTCACCCTCAATCTCTCTCACTCTTGCTCTCTCCCACTGTCCCTCACCCTCAATCTCTCGCACTCTCCCTCTCTCCCCCTCTGTCCCTCACCTCAATCTCTCTCACTCTCCCTCTCTCCCCCTCTGTACCTCACCCTCAATCTCTCTCACTCTCCCTCTCTCTCCCTCTATCCCTCACCCTCAATCTCTCTCACTCTCCCTCTCTCCCACTCTGTCCCTCACCTCAATCTCTCCCACTCTCTCTCTCTCCCCTCTGTCCCTCACTCTCAATCTCTCTCCCTCTCCCTCTCTCCCCGTGTCCCACAATCTCTCTCACTCTCCCTCTGTCCCTCACCCTCAATCTCTCTCACTCTCCCTCTGTCCCTCAACCTCAATCTCTCTCACTCTCCCTCTGTCCATCACACTCAATCTCTCTCACTCTCCCTCTCTCCCTCTGTCCCTCACCCTCAATCTCTCTCTCTCCCCCTCTGTCCCCCACCCTCAATCTCTCCCACTCTCCCTCTCTCCCCCTCTGTCCCTCACCCTCAATCTCACTCTCCCTCTCCCCCTCTGTCTCTCACCCTCAATCTCTCCCACTCTCCCTCTCACCCCCTCTGTCCCTCACCCTCAATCTCACTCTCCCTCTCCACCTCTGTCTCTCACCCTCAATCTCTCTCACTCTCCCTCTCTCCCCCTCTGTCTCTCACCCTCAATCTCTCTCACTCACCCTCTCTCCCTCTGTCCCTCACCCTCAATCTCTCTCACGCTCCCTCTCCCCCTCTATCCCTCACCCTCAATCTCACTCTCACTCTCCCCCTCTGTCTCTCACCCTCAATCTCTCTCCCTCTCCCTCTCTCCCCCTCTGTGCCTCACCCTCAATCTCTCCCACTCTCCCTCTCTCCCCCTCTGTCCCTCACCCTCAATCTCTCTCACTCTCCCTCTCTCTCCCTCTGTCCCTCACCCTCAATCTCTCTCACTCTCCCTCTGTCCCTCACCCTCAATCTCTCTCACTCTCCCTCTGTCCCTCACCCTCAATCTCTGTCACTCTACCTCTGTCCCTCACCCTCAATCTCTCTCACTCTCCCTCTGTCCCTCACCCTCAATCTCTCTCACTCTCCCTCTCTCCCCCTCTGTCCCTCACCCTCAATCTCACTCTCCCTCTCCCCCTCTGTCCCTCACCCTCAATCTCTCTCACTCTCCCTCTGTCCCTCACCCTCAATCTCTCTCACTCTCCCTCTGTCCATCACCCTCAATCTCTCTCACTCTCCCTCTCTCCCTCTGTCCCTCACCATCAATCTCTCTCACTGTCACTCTCTCTTCCCCTCTGTCCCTCACCCTCAATCTCTCTCACTCTCCCTCTCTCCCCCTCTGTCCCTCACCTCAATCTCTCTCACTCTCCCTCTCTCCCCCTCTGTACCTCACCCTCAATCTCTCTCACTCTCCCTCTCTCCCCCTCTGTCCCTCACCTCAATCTCTCTCACTGTCACTCTCTCTTCCCCTCTGTCCCTCACCCTCAATCTCTCTCACTCTCCCTCTCTCCCCCTCTGTCCCTCACCTCAATCTCTCTCACTCTCCCTCTCTCCCCCTCTGTACCTCACCCTCAATCTCTCTCACTCTCCCTCTCTCTCCCTCTATCCCTCACCCTCAATCTCTCTCACTCTCCCTCTCTCCCACTCTGTCCCTCACCTCAATCTCTCCCACTCTCTCTCTCTCCCCTCTGTCCCTCACTCTCAATCTCTCTCCCTCTCCCTCTCTCCCCGTGTCCCACAATCTCTCTCACTCTCCCTCTGTCCCTCACCCTCAATCTCTCTCACTCTCCCTCTGTCCCTCAACCTTAATCTCTCTCACTCTCCCTCTGTCCATCACACTCAATCTCTCTCACTCTCCCTCTCTCCCTCTGTCCCTCACCCTCAATCTCTCTCTCTCCCCCTCTGTCCCCCACCCTCAATCTCTCCCACTCTCCCTCTCTCCCCCTCTGTCCCTCACCCTCAATCTCACTCTCCCTCTCCCCCTCTGTCTCTCACCCTCAATCTCTCCCACTCTCCCTCTCTCCCCCTCTGTCCCTCACCCTCAATCTCACTCTCCCTCTCCACCTCTGTCTCTCACCCTCAATCTCTCTCACTCTCCCTCTCTCCCCCTCTGTCTCTCACCCTCAATCTCTCTCACTCACCCTCTCTCCCTCTGTCCCTCACCCTCAATCTCTCTCACGCTCCCTCTCCCCCTCTATCCCTCACCCTCAATCTCACTCTCACTCTCCCCCTCTGTCTCTCACCCTCAATCTCTCTCCCTCTCCCTCTCTCCCCCTCTGTGCCTCACCCTCAATCTCTCCCACTCTCCCTCTCTCCCCCTCTGTCCCTCACCCTCAATCTCTCGCACTCTCTCTCTCTCCCTCTGTCCCTCACCCTCAAAGTCTCCCACTCTCCCTCTCTCCCCCTCTGTCCGTCACCCTCAATCTCACTCTCCCTATCCCCCTCTGTCTCTCACCCTCAATCTCTCGCACTCTCCCTCTCTCCCCCTCTGTCCCTCACCTTCAATCTCACTCTCCCTCTCCCCCTCTGTCTCTCACCCTCAATCTCTCCCACTCTCCCTCACTCCCCCTCTGTCTCTCACCCTCAATCTCTCTCACTCTTGCTCTCTCCCACTGTCCCTCACCCTCAATCTCTCGCACTCTCCCTCTCTCCCTCTGTCCCTCACCGTCAAAGTCTCCCACTCTCCCCCTCTCCCCCTCTGTCTCTCACCCTCAATCTCTCTCACTCTCACTCTCTCCACCTCTGTCCCTCACCCTCAATCTCTCTCATTCTCCCTCTCTCCCTCTGTCCCTCACCCTCAATCTCTCTCACTCTCCCTCTCCCCCTCTGTCCCTCACCCTCAATCTCACTCTCACTCTCCCCCTCTGTCTCTCACCCTCAATCTCTCTCACTCTCCCTCTCTCCCCCTCTGTCCATCACCTTCAATCTCACTCTCCCTCTCCCCCTCTGTCCCTCACCCTCAATCTCTCCCACTCTCCCTCTCTCCCCCTCTGTCCCTCACCCTCAATCTCTCGCACTCTCCCTCTCTCCCTCTGTTCCTCACACTCAAAGACTCCCACTCTCCATCTCTCCCCCTCTGTCTCTCACCCTTAATCTCTCCCCTTCTGTCCCTCACCCTCAATTTCTCTCCCTCTCACTCTCTACCCCTCTGTCCCTCACCCTCAATCTCTATCACTCTCCCTCTCTCCCCCTCTGTCCCTCACCCTCAATCTCTCTCACTCTCCCTCTCTCCCTCTGTCCCTCACCCTCAATCTCTCTCACTCTCCCTCTCCCCCTCTATCCCTCACCCTCAATCTCACTCTCTCCCCCTCTGTCTCTCACCCTCAATCTCTCTCACTCTCCCTCTCCCCCTCTGTCCCTCACCCTCAATCTCACTCTCACTCTCCCCCTCTGTCTCTCACCCTCAATCTCTCTCACTCTCCCTCTCCCCCCCTCTGTCCCTCACCTTCGATCTCACTCTCCCTCTCCCCCTCTGTCCATCAGCCACAATCTCTCGCACTCTCCCTCTCTCCCTCTGTCCCTCACCCTCAAAGTCTCCCACTCTCCCTCTCTCCCCCTCTGTCCGTCACCCTCAATCTCACTTACTCTCCCCCTCTCCCCCTCTGTCCCTCACCCTCAATCTCTCTCACTCTCCCTCTCTCCCCCTCTGTCCATCACCTTCAATCTCACTCTCCCTCTCCCCCTCTGTCCCTCACCCTCAATCTCTCCCACTCTCCCTCTCTCCCCCCTCTGTCCATCACCTTCAATCTCACTCTCACTCTCCCCCTCTGTCCCTCACCCTCAATCTCTCCCACTCTCCCTCTCTCCCCCTCTGTCCCTCACCCTCAATCTCTCCCACTCTCCCTCTCTCCCCCTCTGTCCCTCACCCTCAATCTCTATCACTCTCCCTCTCTCCCCCTCTGTCCCTCACACTCAGTCTCACTCTCCCTCTCCCCCCTCTGTCTCTCACCCTCAATCTCACTCTCACTCTCCCCCTCTGTCTCTCACCCTCAATCTCTCTCCCTCTCCCTCTCTCCCTCTCTGTCCCTCACCCTCAGTCTCTCCCACTCTCCCTCTCTCCCCCTCTGTCCCTCACCCTCAATCTCTCGCACTCTCTCTCCCTCCCTCTGTCCTCACCCTCAAAGTCTCCCACTCTCCCTCTCTCCCCCTCTGTCCGTCACCCTCAATCTCTCTCACTCTCCCTCTCCCCCTCTGTCCCTCACCCTCAATCTCACTCTCACTCTCCCCCTCTGTCTCTCACCCTCAATCTCTCTCACTCTCCCTCTCTCCCCCTCTGTCCATCACCTTCAATCTCACTCTCCCTCTCCCCCTCTGTCCCTCACCCTCAATCTCTCCCACTCTCCCTCTCTCCCCCTCTGTCCCTCACCCTCAATCTCTCTCACTCTCCCTCTCTCCCCCTCTGTCCCTCACCTCAATCTCTCTCACTCTCCCTCTCTCCCCCTCTGTACCTCACCCTCAATCTCTCTCACTCTCCCTCTCTCCCCCTCTGTCCCTCACCTCAATCTCTCTCACTGTCACTCTCTCTTCCCCTCTGTCCCTCACCCTCAATCTCTCTCACTCTCCCTCTCTCCCCCTCTGTCCCTCACCTCAATCTCTCTCACTCTCCCTCTCTCCCCCTCTGTACCTCACCCTCAATCTCTCTCACTCTCCCTCTCTCTCCCTCTATCCCTCACCCTCAATCTCTCTCACTCTCCCTCTCTCCCACTCTGTCCCTCACCTCAATCTCTCCCACTCTCTCTCTCTCCCCTCTGTCCCTCACTCTCAATCTCTCTCCCTCTCCCTCTCTCCCCGTGTCCCACAATCTCTCTCACTCTCCCTCTGTCCCTCACCCTCAATCTCTCTCACTCTCCCTCTGTCCCTCAACCTTAATCTCTCTCACTCTCCCTCTGTCCATCACACTCAATCTCTCTCACTCTCCCTCTCTCCCTCTGTCCCTCACCCTCAATCTCTCTCTCTCCCCCTCTGTCCCCCACCCTCAATCTCTCCCACTCTCCCTCTCTCCCCCTCTGTCCCTCACCCTCAATCTCACTCTCCCTCTCCCCCTCTGTCTCTCACCCTCAATCTCTCCCACTCTCCCTCTCTCCCCCTCTGTCCCTCACCCTCAATCTCACTCTCCCTCTCCACCTCTGTCTCTCACCCTCAATCTCTCTCACTCTCCCTCTCTCCCCCTCTGTCTCTCACCCTCAATCTCTCTCACTCACCCTCTCTCCCTCTGTCCCTCACCCTCAATCTCTCTCACGCTCCCTCTCCCCCTCTATCCCTCACCCTCAATCTCACTCTCACTCTCCCCCTCTGTCTCTCACCCTCAATCTCTCTCACTCTCCCTCTCTCCCCCTCTGTCCATCACCTTCAATCTCACTCTCCCTCTCCCCCTCTGTCCCTCACCCTCAATCTCTCCCACTCTCCCTCTCTCCCCCTCTGTCCCTCACCCTCAATCTCTCGCACTCTCTCTCTCTCCCTCTGTCCCTCACCCTCAAAGTCTCCCACTCTCCCTCTCTCCCCCTCTGTCCGTCACCCTCAATCTCACTCTCCCTATCCCCCTCTGTCTCTCACCCTCAATCTCTCGCACTCTCCCTCTCTCCCCCTCTGTCCCTCACCTTCAATCTCACTCTCCCTCTCCCCCTCTGTCTCTCACCCTCAATCTCTCCCACTCTCCCTCACTCCCCCTCTGTCTCTCACCCTCAATCTCTCTCACTCTTGCTCTCTCCCACTGTCCCTCACCCTCAATCTCTCGCACTCTCCCTCTCTCCCCCTCTGTCCCTCACCTCAATCTCTCTCACTCTCCCTCTCTCCCCCTCTGTACCTCACCCTCAATCTCTCTCACTCTCCCTCTCTCTCCCTCTATCCCTCACCCTCAATCTCTCTCACTCTCCCCCTCTCCCACTCTGTCCCTCACCTCAATCTCTCCCACTCTCTCTCTCTCCCCTCTGTCCCTCACTCTCAATCTCTCTCCCTCTCCCTCTCTCCCCGTGTCCCACAATCTCTCTCACTCTCCCTCTGTCCCTCACCCTCAATCTCTCTCACTCTCCCTCTGTCCCTCAACCTCAATCTCTCTCACTCTCCCTCTGTCCATCACACTCAATCTCTCTCACTCTCCCTCTCTCCCTCTGTCCCTCACCCTCAATCTCTCTCTCTCCCCCTCTGTCCCCCACCCTCAATCTCTCCCACTCTCCCTCTCTCCCCCTCTGTCCCTCACCCTCAATCTCACTCTCCCTCTCCCCCTCTGTCTCTCACCCTCAATCTCTCCCACTCTCCCTCTCTCCCCCTCTGTCCCTCACCCTCAATCTCACTCTCCCTCTCCACCTCTGTCTCTCACCCTCAATCTCTCTCACTCTCCCTCTCTCCCCCTCTGTCTCTCACCCTCAATCTCTCTCACTCACCCTCTCTCCCTCTGTCCCTCACCCTCAATCTCTCTCACGCTCCCTCTCCCCCTCTATCCCTCACCCTCAATCTCACTCTCACTCTCCCCCTCTGTCTCTCACCCTCAATCTCTCTCCCTCTCCCTCTCTCCCCCTCTGTGCCTCACCCTCAATCTCTCCCACTCTCCCTCTCTCCCCCTCTGTCCCTCACCCTCAATCTCTCTCACTCTCCCTCTCTCTCCCTCTGTCCCTCACCCTCAATCTCTCTCACTCTCCCTCTGTCCCTCACCCTCAATCTCTCTAAATCTCCCTCTGTCCCTCACCCTCAATCTCTCTCACTCTACCTCTGTCCCTCACCCTCAATCTCTCTCACTCTCCCTCTGTCCCTCACCCTCAATCTCTCTCACTCTCCCTCTCTCCCCCTCTGTCCCTCACCCTCAATCTCACTCTCCCTCTCCCCCTCTGTCCCTCACCCTCAATCTCTCTCACTCTCCCTCTGTCCCTCACCCTCAATCTCTCTCACTCTCCCTCTGTCCATCACCCTCAATCTCTCTCACTCTCCCTCTCTCCCTCTGTCCCTCACCATCAATCTCTCTCACTGTCACTCTCTCTTCCCCTCTGTCCCTCACCCTCAATCTCTCTCACTCTCCCTCTCTCCCCCTCTGTCCCTCACCTCAATCTCTCTCACTCTCCCTCTCTCCCCCTCTGTACCTCACCCTCAATCTCTCTCACTCTCCCTCTCTCCCCCTCTGTCCCTCACCTCAATCTCTCTCACTGTCACTCTCTCTTCCCCTCTGTCCCTCACCCTCAATCTCTCTCACTCTCCCTCTCTCCCCCTCTGTCCCTCACCTCAATCTCTCTCACTCTCCCTCTCTCCCCCTCTGTACCTCACCCTCAATCTCTCTCACTCTCCCTCTCTCTCCCTCTATCCCTCACCCTCAATCTCTCTCCCTCTCCCTCTCTCCCCGTGTCCCACAATCTCTCTCACTCTCCCTCTGTCCCTCACCCTCAATCTCTCTCACTCTCCCTCTGTCCCTCAACCTTAATCTCTCTCACTCTCCCTCTGTCCATCACACTCAATCTCTCTCACTCTCCCTCTCTCCCTCTGTCCCTCACCCTCAATCTCTCTCTCTCCCCCTCTGTCCCCCACCCTCAATCTCTCCCACTCTCCCTCTCTCCCCCTCTGTCCCTCACCCTCAATCTCACTCTCCCTCTCCCCCTCTGTCTCTCACCCTCAATCTCTCCCACTCTCCCTCTCTCCCCCTCTGTCCCTCACCCTCAATCTCACTCTCCCTCTCCACCTCTGTCTCTCACCCTCAATCTCTCTCACTCTCCCTCTCTCCCCCTCTGTCTCTCACCCTCAATCTCTCTCACTCACCCTCTCTCCCTCTGTCCCTCACCCTCAATCTCTCTCACGCTCCCTCTCCCCCTCTATCCCTCACCCTCAATCTCACTCTCACTCTCCCCCTCTGTCTCTCACCCTCAATCTCTCTCCCTCTCCCTCTCTCCCCCTCTGTGCCTCACCCTCAATCTCTCCCACTCTCCCTCTCTCCCCCCTCTGTCCCTCACCCTCAATCTCTCGCACTCTCTCTCTCTCCCTCTGTCCCTCACCCTCAAAGTCTCCCACTCTCCCTCTCTCCCCCTCTGTCCGTCACCCTCAATCTCACTCTCCCTATCCCCCTCTGTCTCTCACCCTCAATCTCTCGCACTCTCCCTCTCTCCCCCTCTGTCCCTCACCTTCAATCTCACTCTCCCTCTCCCCCTCTGTCTCTCACCCTCAATCTCTCCCACTCTCCCTCACTCCCCCTCTGTCTCTCACCCTCAATCTCTCTCACTCTTGCTCTCTCCCACTGTCCCTCACCCTCAATCTCTCGCACTCTCCCTCTCTCCCTCTGTCCCTCACCGTCAAAGTCTCCCACTCTCCCTCTCTCCCCCTCTGTCCGTCACCCTCAATCTCACTCTCCCTCTCCCCCCTCTCCCCCTCTGTCTCTCACCCTCAATCTCTCTCACTCTCACTCTCTCCACCTCTGTCCCTCACCCTCAACTCTCTCCCTCTCCCTCTCTCCCCCTGTTCCTCACCCTCAATCTCTCTCATTCTCCCTCTCTCCCTCTGTCCCTCACCCTCAATCTCTCTCACTCTCCCTCTCCCCCTCTGTCCCTCACCCTCAATCTCACTCTCACTCTCCCCCCTCTGTCTCTCACCCTCAATCTCTCTCACTCTCCCTCTCTCCCCCTCTGTCCATCACCTTCAATCTCACTCTCCCTCTCCCCCCTCTGTCCCTCACCCTCAATCTCTCCCACTCTCCCTCTCTCCCCCTCTGTCCCTCACCCTCAATCTCTCGCACTCTCCCTCTCTCCCTCTGTTCCTCACACTCAAAGACTCCCACTCTCCATCTCTCCCCCTCTGTCTCTCACCCTTAATCTCTCCCCTTCTGTCCCTCACCCTCAATTTCTCTCCCTCTCACTCTCTACCCCTCTGTCCCTCACCCTCAATCTCTATCACTCTCCCTCTCTCCCCCTCTGTCCCTCACCCTCAATCTCTCTCACTCTCCCTCTCTCCCTCTGTCCCTCACCCTCAATCTCTCTCACTCTCCCTCTCCCCCTCTATCCCTCACCCTCAATCTCACTCTCTCCCCCTCTGTCTCTCACCCTCAATCTCTCTCACTCTCCCTCTCCCCCTCTGTCCCTCACCCTCAATCTCACTCTCACTCTCCCCCTCTGTCTCTCACCCTCAATCTCTCTCACTCTCCCTCTCCCCCCCTCTGTCCCTCACCTTCGATCTCACTCTCCCTCTCCCCCTCTGTCCATCAGCCACAATCTCTCGCACTCTCCCTCTCTCCCTCTGTCCCTCACCCTCAAAGTCTCCCACTCTCCCTCTCTCCCCCTCTGTCCGTCACCCTCAATCTCACTTACTCTCCCCCTCTCCCCCTCTGTCCCTCACCCTCAATCTCTCTCACTCTCCCTCTCTCCCCCTCTGTCCATCACCTTCAATCTCACTCTCCCTCTCCCCCTCTGTCCCTCACCCTCAATCTCTCCCACTCTCCCTCTCTCCCCCTCTGTCCATCACCTTCAATCTCACTCTCACTCTCCCCCTCTGTCCCTCACCCTCAATCTCTCCCACTCTCCCTCTCTCCCCCTCTGTCCCTCACCCTCAATCTCTCCCACTCTCCCTCTCTCCCCCTCTGTCCCTCACCCTCAATCTCTATCACTCTCCCTCTCTCCCCCTCTGTCCCTCACACTCAGTCTCACTCTCCCTCTCCCCCTCTGTCTCTCACCCTCAATCTCACTCTCACTCTCCCCCTCTGTCTCTCACCCTCAATCTCTCTCCCTCTCCCTCTCTCCCTCTCTGTCCCTCACCCTCAGTCTCTCCCACTCTCCCTCTCTCCCCCTCTGTCCCTCACCCTCAATCTCTCGCACTCTCTCTCCCTCCCTCTGTCCCTCACCCTCAAAGTCTCCCACTCTCCCTCTCTCCCCCTCTGTCCGTCACCCTCAATCTCTCTCACTCTCCCTCTCCCCCTCTGTCCCTCACCCTCAATCTCACTCTCACTCTCCCCCTCTGTCTCTCACCCTCAATCTCTCTCACTCTCCCTCTCTCCCCCTCTGTCCATCACCTTCAATCTCACTCTCCCTCTCCCCCTCTGTCCCTCACCCTCAATCTCTCCCACTCTCCCTCTCTCCCCCTCTGTCCCTCACCCTCAATCTCTCTCACTCTCCCTCTCTCCCCCCTCTGTCCCTCACCTCAATCTCTCTCACTCTCCCTCTCTCCCCCTCTGTACCTCACCCTCAATCTCTCTCACTCTCCCTCTCTCCCCCTCTGTCCCTCACCTCAATCTCTCTCACTGTCACTCTCTCTTCCCCTCTGTCCCTCACCCTCAATCTCTCTCACTCTCCCTCTCTCCCCCTCTGTCCCTCACCTCAATCTCTCTCACTCTCCCTCTCTCCCCCTCTGTACCTCACCCTCAATCTCTCTCACTCTCCCTCTCTCTCCCTCTATCCCTCACCCTCAATCTCTCTCACTCTCCCTCTCTCCCACTCTGTCCCTCACCTCAATCTCTCCCACTCTCTCTCTCTCC